>NC_143161.1:7822798-8109777 GCF_041381405.1 Jatropha curcas
TAACAAAGCGAAAAGCTGCTGTATTGATCAAATTGTGAAGACAGATTGAAATCAGTCTTCAAGTGGGAGATTATTAGTCAAAATTCGGTATGCATGGTTGGCCAACAACCAAAAAAACTTTGTCATTCAACTTCGGTATGCATGGTTGGCCAACAACCAAATAAAGTGAAGGCGATGGTTGGCCAACCACCAAAATTCTGCATCTATAAATAGAGCACTTCCATAAGTGTTTTATATCAACTCATTGTCAGATAGAAATCCATTAGCTAGAGTTCAGAGAAAAAAGCTTTGGTGAGAGAAAATTGAGAGTAATTTTCTTGGGTGAATTTGTGAGTTGTGGGTTATAAGTGTTGTAAACACTTTGTATAATTTTTCTCCTGTTAGTAAAAGATCTGCAGCAGCTCCGGAGACGTAGGCAGAATTGGCCGAACTCCGTTATCAAATTTGTGTGTGTGTTATTATTCCGCTTTTATTTGGCATTCTCACTAATCTGGCTTTATAGAAAATTTTGCGTAATTTCCTAACAAACAGACCAAAAATGGATAGCAAAAATATTTTTATCTCCAAGAAAGCAGGATTCTCTGTGAGTTATTACCTTTAGAATTTAAAGTTGATAAACATATAGAATAAAGTATAGAATAATATATCATGTCAAACTCAAAGGTTTTGAGCCTCGTGGATCAAAGGCAGATGCTCTGAGTTATTAAATTCCATTTTATGTTTAGCTAAAGCTAAACATGTACTTTTAAAAACAGGAAATTAACATGTGCAGAGATCAAACACTTGAAAAGTTCATTCTAAAAATTAATTAATTTGTTATTACTCCCTCCGTCCTATTAAAATAATCCATCTTTCTTTTTTATTTATCCCAAAAAAAAACTCCATCTTTCCTTTTTGATTTATCCCAAAATATAGTCCACTTTTCTTTTTTACATTATAGTTAATCCTTAAATTATCTATTATGCCCTTATTAAATTTTATCTTATTTTCAATAACCCTTATCAATTCTTACTTATTATTTCAATATAATAATTGCACATGTATTATTTAAAATGGACATTAGAAAAGTTATATGAATAAAATTATCATTTCGCCATGATAATTGCTACTTTCTTAATATGTGTAAAAATAGAGAGTTGACTATCTTTTTGGAACAGGAATAGTATAAATTAATGAGACTAAAGTCTAAATTTTAACCTTCTCAAAAAAAAAAGTCTAAATTTTAAATTAAATATTTTAACAACAATTTCAAATAAGACAATTTGGAATTTAAGTGATTTCAATAAATATAACAAATCTTATAAGGAGAAAAACTACAAGGTCCACAAAAATCAATTTTCATATATATATTTTTTAACCATCCATTGTTTAAAACCCAAAAGATTGATAATGATGGAAGCTTTTGCTTGTCCAGCTATATTTTTTATTATTAAAGATTACAATCCGGTCAAGAGGTTGCAAAGGTTGACAAAAAATAAATCTATTATTAATATTATATTTATTAATAATATTGTAATATTAATTAATAACATTACATTATATATTTTATGTATTAAATATTATATTAAAATGTTATAGTACACTCAGGCATAATATATTAATAAGCGCAAATACGACCGACAATACTCAAAAAATTCTCATTATAAAATAAAGAGATTAACCTATGGGTTATAGTTCAGTTGGCGACGCATGCAGTGAGTATGTGAGAAAGGCTCTCGGATTTGATCCCACTAAACACACCTGCAAGTAGGCATGGCCACCGGTTTGATTTGAACCGAAACCAAATCGGAACTGAACCATACTGCAAACTAATCAAAATCAGACCGAAACCGGCGGTTCAAAATTTTAAACCAGAACTGGCTGTTGAAAGGCCGATTAAGATTCATGTGAATATTAAAATATGAACTAGAACCAGAGGTTTCAGTCCAGTTCAAACCAAAAATTTTCTATTTTTATTTCCAAAATGATAATCACTTAACCTATTTTATACATCTCTAAAAGTTTCAATAATATTATACTACATGATATACTTTACTTAAGAATTTTTTTTTTAAATACATTTTACTTTAAAAGTTAAAAATCTAAAAAGTAAAATGGTAAAAAAAGAGAGAAATATTTAGTCTAAACCTATATTATTTTTAACTTTTTTTTTTACTCTCTTAAATTGTTTGCTAAGTTTAAAATTACATTCTTTTGAAGCATTTTTGAAAATTTTCTTATAATTTATTTAATTAATAACATTTAAACAAAATAAAGTGATAATTTATTTGATTATTTTGTAAAATTAATTAATTTTATTCCTATATGAGTATAAGTATTCTAAAATTTATTTAAAATAAAATTTATCAATATTTTTTAAAATCATATTAATATGTACAAAAGAAAAATATAACATTAAAACCGATTTAAAATATATATATATATATCGCCGGAAACCGTGAACAAAATCGTCGGTTCATCGGAACTGCGCCGGAACCAGAATCGATGGTTCAAGGGCCGGTTCAGGTTCAACATTTTAAAAAAGTTGAACCGTCGGTTCCGTGAATGGGAACTGGCGGTTCAATGAACCGGCCATCCCTACCTGCAAGAAAGGACAAAGAGTCTTAACTGTGACTAAGTTCTAAGCTGAACCTAGTTGATACCTGAGAATAAGGTGCAGATACCTGTGATTTAAAAAATAAAATAAAGAGATTGGAAGAGAATTCTTGTCGGTAAAGAGACTGGGAGTGAAATTTCTTTTTCCCTTAGTGGTAAAATCAATTTTCATTATTCTCTTTATTGTTTTCATTCTCTATGGAAGAAAGAAAAGGAAAAATAATGACAATCTTTTAAATAACCTTTTATGTATTAACTTAACTTACTTCAGGCAAGTAATGCAATTGGTTCAAATACTTTGAAATTAATTGAAATCCCTCATCACATAACACAAAACACAAATTTTAATTATTAGAAACCAAGCCAAAGGTTATACCCAATATTTATCTGGAGAGCAAAAGAGCAATAAGGACAAAAATATAGAAAGAGACTTATGACTATTTGATGAGTATTTAATAATGGCAAAAGTACAGTGGGAGTCAGAATAATAATGAAATCCTGAAATTTTCCCAGGGATAATATATAAAAAATATTATAAGACCTTCAACTCAAGCGAAAAAAAAAAAGAGTTTAAAAAGTAAATGATTTTTATTTATTAATTAATACATCTAACAAAAAGTTTCATTTTCCATTTGAATTATCAGTAAAAACATTATGAGAAGCATTATCAAAGAATCCCTTTGGCTTTGTAAAATTTGGTGATTAGGTGGAAAATCATTAGTTTATCGGAGCTACTAGGGTGTGCAAATCATCCGATAAAACTGAACTAAAAATCTATCCGGTCGTATAATATTCTCTCTCCGAAACCGCATTAAACGTGGTTCTTTAGATATATGGAATTCTTGTTCATATTTTGATATCATTGCACCACTCACTGCTGTAATACTTGCAGCTACACCCATACAAGCAGCACGAATGGATTTGTCATCCACTTACAAAGCAAAAAAAATAAAAAATAAAAATCAAGTGGACTTCTATTATTATAAGAGAATGGAAATAGAAATTTGAAGAAATTTTAAGACAATGGAAATAGTACATCTAAGCATAAATTCCCTTGAATATTTACCATCTAAGTATTAAAGAATTTGTTTAGTTTAAGAGGATGAAATTGTTAAGGATAGGAGAGAATCCACCATCAATTCAAGAAACAATATCAATAAAAGAGAACAAAGTCTCAAAGACATTCAGTTGAATATTAACCATGCATTGCCTGAATTAACAGCAAACAATTTCAATAAAAATACAAATATTTTCGAATTTTTAAACAAAATTATTTAAACTGCAGTCTTTAATTAAAGTAAAATTTATTTAGCAAAAAGTTATTATATCTACATGGGTGAAAATTAGTTTATATTTGGTTTTCTTTTTAGGGCTATGCCCTTTACCCTTGAAACCAAAAGAGAGAAAAAAAAAAAAATGGATACAACCTATTTTCTTTCCCTTCCTGAACAATCTTCCAAATGTTCCCTCATTAATTATGTGGAATAAAGGTTCTATGAGTTCAAAGGATTGGCAACTAGAGCAACCAATTTAAAAATTGAAAAACTTCCTTTTATCTTTTATGTTTGCTTCAACTTGAAATTAGGATTGACGGAAATTTGAGTAAATCATAAAAATAAAATATCAAACCAGCTTTAGATCCAAAAGTGTTTCTAATAGGTCAAAATATATATTTTATATATAAGAGTTCAAAATGTGCTCCAGTATGCAAAATAAACATTTGCAGTCCAACACAATTCAAGATTTGCAATCAGTATTTGAACATTTTTAATGTTCAACCTAAGTCATGCTTCCAGGCAGTTAAATTTACGGGTAAATATTACCATCATTATTAATTTTTTGTGTGCAAGTTGTCATTTTTTGTCCTTTTTTCTTGTATTTCTACATATTGCAACCAATTTGTCGTTTATGTTAATGATTTAGCTACAAGGAAGAAGCCAAAAAGGAGCATGGTGCTTAGAAAATTTCCATTTAAGAGAAAATTGCAAATAGGTGCACATGGAAGAGATAGAATTGCAAAGTGTAAATACTGTAAAAATATATAATGTTACCATAGAAGGTAAAAATTGACAATAATAACCTATGACCGATCCTGAAAGCAAAAAAAAAAACAAAAATTTTAGAAAAGAAAATGCATTTCTGATCAGAAAAAAAAAATCCAATTTTGAATACATATTCCAATGCTAAAAATGAAAATAAAACACAATTTAATTTGTAACTAATACCTCACATAGTGTAATGATTGTACTGCTTGCACTATAAAAGACAAATACACTCACTTGCAATTATTAATCATTCCTTGCTGATGATGTAAGCATTTACAACGGTCCAAATTAGCAAAGAAAATAAAAATTTTAAGCCTTAATGATTTAGTGGATCTCAAATAATTAAAACTTGGTGTATATGAACTTGTCAAGGCTACATATAATTTTGTGAGGATTATATCATAATCATGCACTTTAATACTTACATTTCAATATAATTATGCCTCTCATCGAGAGCTATATCATGACCATGTATTTTTATATTTCACTTTAATGAGGAATATAATAATTACTAAAATGTGAAAATACAGGGTCATAATAGCTACCCGCAAATTAAGGGATTACAAAAATAATTGCTGAAAAACAGAATCAAATTTATGTATTAAACAATTAAACTCCCAATATACCAAAAAAAAAAAAAAAAAAAGTAGAACTATATACTTAATGATTTACAATCAACTTTTGGGAGAGAAAATCTGACAAAGGAATTCAAATCAAAACTGAACCATGGTCATCCATGATCATCTTTATAAGCCAAGCCAAGCCAAACTGCTTTTCACATGAAATTCCCTCCTTTTATCCATTTTTTTGTTTTTTCTTTTTCTTTTTTATTTTTGCTTTTCACATTCGGCTTTTGACTTGCGAGGCTAGAGACATAAATTTCACATTTTTTAAAAATAATTGAACATAGAGTTTAATTTTTAAATATTTTAAAAGCATACTGAACAACTCTTCTTTGAAAAGGAATCTAATTATTATATACTACATGATTGTTATAAATGCTTACAAAATCAACAAGGACAATGATTAATGAAAAAAAATATATATTTATATATTTCAGCTAAGATAAAAGATATTCTGAGGACAAAAAAGATATATATGAAATTCCTTTTATATTATTGTCATGGTTACATCTTTTAACAATATTTATGCAACTTGCAACCTCTAAATCATAGAAAATGAATCATAGCCCTTTTTTTTTTTTTTTTTTTTGCCAATATTTATACACCTTACATCTTCTATCTTCTTTTTTAAATTTAATCTCTTTTTCTTTTTCTTTTTAATTTATCAGCAATATTCCAATTGGGAGTAGTAAAGGCACTTCAAAAGTGTTTTTTTTCTTTCCTGTTTTCGTGTAGACAGCATCACAGCACATTTTTTGCTTTGATCTATTTATTGTCCTCTGTTCCTTGTTTTCCATGTGGATTTTACTTTTACTGTGACTTTTTCTATAATCGACTTTTTCTTTACGTGGCAAATTATATTTTTCACATAAATCTTAAAATCATTCTTTTTTTTTTTTTTTTTTTTGTTGCTTTACATATAGTGCCATTAGAACTAATCCACACCATAGTTAAATGAATCAGTGATTAGAAAAAGTTCATGGCATCTGACACGTATTTTCAAACACTGTGAGAAGAAATCTTTTATTAGTTCTTTGTCTATTTAATCCATCCCCTTCTACAAACCAATTCTCAGTTTCAATTTTATTAGTTCCTAATCTTCGACATATTTCCATCATCTCCATCACTAAACCATCACCGAAGCTAAAACTCCAGACCCAAACCCGATCAAACCATCATCAACCTTCAGTTTCAGTCTTCAATATATTTTATTAGCAAAGTCACCAAATCAAAAGGTGATTTGAGATCATAATCCTTTATTGGTTTCAAGTTTTTCGGGTTTTCTTGCGTGCATGAGTTAACATATAAAAAGAACACAGCCTACAACCTCATTTTAGTTTATCTTTTACCAAAATAACCAAAAAGCAAACATCTTTATTTATTTAACCAAAAAGCAAGTGATATTCCAGGCAGTTGAATTAGCATCGTAACAATATCAGAGTTTAGATTTCCACAAACTTGCATTGCTGAGTGACCTAAGTGCTTTCTTTGCAGTGAAAATGTATCCAAGCAAGGAAGCCCTTTGTTGTGCCATAATAGCTTCGATGACATTCTTCGTAATCGGTTATGGTAAATTATTTCTCTCTCATTTTATTGCTTCTTTCTTTATTTATTTTGTTCACTGTCTAAATTACAATGACTATCAAAAGTTTTCAATTAATGTACTTTGATAAAGAGAAAGTATATATTAGTTTAATATGTATGTGAGTGCGCGGAAGCATTAAGAAATAGTACAGTATTTCCTTAACAGATTGATGTCTTTTTCTAACTTTTATTTGTTTTTTATACTGTTATTCAGATGAAGTTGCATTGCTTAGAAATGTCACCTATATCATAAAAAGTTTGGAAATTACGCACGAGGAATATGATATTTTAATTATTACTACGGATATATGTGCAATCTTGGGGTGTATTATAGCTGGCATTTTATCAGATTGGAAGGGGCGCAAACTTATAATTATTAGCTCTGGTAGCTTCTTTTCAACTGGAGCAATAATGTTATATGCGGCAAATTCTTTTAAAACTTCATTGTTTGCTCGTATTATTTTCGGCTTCGGGATTGGCTTTGGCCTATCAACCACTCCAGTGTATATTGCAGAGTGGTCTTCGCCACTTGTACGAGGTTTCCTCTGCTCATTTCCCGAGGTCAGTTCTTTAACTAATTCATTATTTTATTGATGATGCGTATGTCTTTATAAATGATAGTTATTTTAAATGATTTTTCAGGTATTATATAATATGGGGTATGTTTTAGCTCTTTTATTTTATCGGGCATTCGAAAAGCATTCTAGTGACTTCAACTGGCGGTATTCAATGGCTTTTTCTGCTATCCCATCTTTACTAATGACGCTAGCTATGTTGACCATCATGCCAGAGTCAGCAAATTGGCTAATAGTACAAGGTCGATTTGCTGATGCTTATGCTGTTGTAACTAGATTTGCAACTACTGACGATGAGATCATTAATAGAATGATTGGCTTTCAAAGTGAAATCGGCATTCACATTAACATAGAAAACAATGCTGCCATCGTTCCTTTACAGATCCGAGGAAATAGAATAGCTTGGCGTCAGTTATTATCTCCATCTTTACGTGATGTTTTCTTATCATTTATAATTTTATATGCATTGCATGGGGCAATAGGAAGAAACAATATCATTTTTTATGCCATTAAAATCTTAGTATTTACAGGGGTAAAATCTAAATGGACTCAATTAACAGTTATATTGATTTTGCTCTTGAGGACATTCGTCATGGTAATTCCAATTTTAAGACTGGACAAGGATGGACGTCGCCGATTGTTATTTATTAGCATTCACCTTATGACTTATTCATTGATGTTACTTGGATGCTCATTTTTTATCTTTCATCCTCACCATGAAAAGGATTTTAAGGTCAGTGAAGCTGTAATTAGTTTGTTCTTTATAATAATCTTTTTCGTAGCATTTTCTATAGGCTTAGGACCCATCACCTGGATATATGGTCCAGAAATTCTTTCTCATAGATTACGCGCCCAAGGTGTTAGCATTGGAGTTCTAAGTAATAGAGTGATCAATTTTATGGCGTTGATGATATACCCTAAACTGATTCACAGGATCACTTATGGAGGAGTTTTTCTAGTGTATACTATTATTCTTATTGCTGGTTTTTTATTTATCTTTGAAATTGTTCAAGAAACCCAACCTCAAAATCAACCTTCAACTATAGGGGTGGAACTAACTGGACTGGTTAGGGAGCCACAACCCCCCCAAGAAATTTAAAAAGAAAAAAATTAACTTATAAAAATTACATTTTAATTCCTCAAATTATAAAATAAAATTTTTAAAGATTTTTGTTTCAACCCTGATATAGTTTAAAAATCAAAATGTTATATAGTAGGCTTAGGTTTCTTGAATATATTTGTAGATTAATTAATAGAAAAACCAAATAGCTAAACTAACTAGCAAGTCATAAACACAATGTTAACCAACAACGATCGGCCTTAGAACTGGAATTACCATATCAAGAGGTATCGATTGAGATTTTACTCCTGCAAATATTCCATATTGCTCGATGCAATGCATAATGAGAAAGCACAATGTGTTGTATAGTTTGGTTATTATAGAAAATTGTATTAGAGATTGTATTTGATTAATCTCAATATTAAAAGTCAAGTAATGGGTTTTTTATGTCTTGTTTTATTATTGTATATTTTTCTTAAATCCAACCCTAAATGCACTTATCCTCTTAACTCAAAATATTTATTTATTTATAATTTATACATGGCCTAATGTTAAAATAAATCCTAAACTACGGATGTTTTAACTATTTTAACCAATTTTTTTAATTTTTTTTCAATCAATACATGCAACTTAGTTTTTATTAACAATTGCAAACTTCGTCCAAGACCCGTTAGAATCATGCTAAGGTTCCGTAAATGGATCCCACAAACTAACAACACAGCAGCCGACTAGCTAGGAAATCCACTAGAACACGCCTCTTATCAATTACAACACAAAATGTCTTTTATGGTTCTCTGATGGAAAACAAGCTACCAGAACAAACAATTGTAAGTTTCTAGCTTTTCCAATTGGATAAAATGCCGGCTAGAAATACACCACAAGATTGCACATACGTTAGTAGTAATAATTAAAATATCACATTGCTCGTCTATAATTTTTAAACTTTCTAAAATGTTAGGCGTTGTTGCTAATCAATGCAGATGAATTCATCTGATAACAGTATAAAAAAGAGAAACAAAAGTTAGAAAAGGATAAATCTCTAAAGGAAATACAGTACTATTTCTTGAAGCTTCCGCACATTTACACATATATACTTTCTCTTTATCAGAGTACATAAATTACATTGTAATTTTCCTAAAAAGAAAAATAATATGAATTTAATTATGTAAATTTAATTAAAAAAATTTTGATAGTCATTGAAATTTAGACCACCGATAAAATAAATAAATAAATAAATAAGTAATAAAATATGAGAGGTAAATAACTCACTATATGACTATTTATGTGTTAAAATTGGCTAGTAAATCATTATAGTTCGGTTCTAACTCTGGTTCCTAAATCTTTGGTTCCAATTCCAAATTTGATAACCGAACTATGGTTCTGGTTCAGGTTCTTACCGAAATCGAACTAGAACCAGAATCAGAACCCGCACCGTACTACTTCTTGATATCTCTGAAGTGTTTGCCTTCTTAACAGGCCTCTAGCTTGAGTTTGTGGCATAATGTAACAATACCAGAAATTAAATTCGATAACCATGCTAGAAATTAAATTTCTATGAAACGTGGCTCATACATAATGCAACAACTAATTTAACCTTCCAATAGCAAAAGAAACAATAAAAATACAATCCTATCCTAAATTTAACCTTTTATATAAAATTAACACCAAACCTTTTCCTCTATGCCATTCCATGCCAAGCTTCTTTATTTGATAGCTCCAGACAAGTACTTTCTCCACTAGTTTCTTTTCTGGCAATTTCTGATTCTTCCTCGAGAAAACATATTAGGTTGCAATTAAATTACAATTATAATTTTAAAACAAAGCAACCAATGTAATCTCTGCTTCTGTGAATTTGACATAGTAGCATTTCAAGTTAGAGCATATTACTGTCGACACGCATCATATCATATACATAAAGCACCTTTTGTACGTAAAAAAATTTCAGTGGAAAAGCATCACTTTTCAAAAGAACCAGTGGTATGCCAGTACGATGTGTGGCTTAATGCTTATAAATTATTGATGTAAATTAAATTTGATTGAAAAATATAAATAAATTAATATGATGAAAATATAATATTTGTCATTTACCTTTTTATTTATTCTTTGGCTATGATGATAAAAACTATTAATCCAACTTTTTCTATAAATTTCAAAATGATAAAAAAAAAAAATTCTACACTGGTAAATTTAAAACAATAAACTTACATTTTTAGCTGAACTAAAAACAATAAACATAAATATGCTTTTACAAATTAAAATAATTACTCAAACTATAAAATTAACGAAATGAAAAAAAAAAAAAAAAAAAAAAAAACTTCATGAATAGTTATAAGTGGCTTTTGCTTAAGGTATTAATTTTTAAAACTGTCTAAATATATATTGAACATAAAAAAACAAAGGCCTAATGACTAAAATATATATATATATATATATGAACTTTGGCCTTTTTAATAATTTTAGCCGATTCTTTTAATTGCTACAATTAATATCGCAAAGTAATTTTTTCTTAATAATTGCGGCATCTATCTAGTAACCGTAACTACTATGTTAATGTCGACGTTATATATTGAAGGAAAAAATTCAACATACAACAAACTAACAAAAGAAAAAAAAAAAAAAAAAAAAACAAAGCAGTAACCGCATATTTTATGCAAAAATAATCATCTTGTTCATTTAAGCTACTGATTGTGATTCTATATAGATACAATATAGGTACAAAATTAAAGATTTTCAAAAGCCAAATTATTTTTAAAAATTTAAATCAAATATCAGATAAAATAGAATATTTGTTAAATTAGATTAGATTTCAAAACATATTGCTATTATCTAAATATTAATTTTAAAATTAAAAAATATATATAACCATTCAATCAGAATATACAAAAATAAAGAAAAAAATTAAAAAATTCCAATTAAAAATTTTTAAAATTTTAAATTTTGAAAAAAATGAAAATCAAATACGAAATAAAATAGAATATTTGTAAAATTATATAGATTTCAAAATATATTGTTATTATCTAAATATTAATTTTAAAATTAAAAAACATATATATAACCATTCAATCAAAATATAAAAAATAAAGAAAAAATTTAAAAACTACAACTAAAAATTTTTAAAATTTTAAAGATATTAAAATCAAGTGCCAAATAAAATAGAACAGCTGTTAAGTTAGATTAGACTTTAAAATGTATTGTTATTACCTAAATATTATCAATTTTAAAATTTTAAAAAAAATATAAACATCCAATCAAATTATAGAAAAAAAAATCAAAAATTCTTAAAAAAAGATGAAACAGAATCCTCAAATAATAGAGTGTATAACTCATATCATCTGGCTTCGGAATTTTATATATATATATATATATATATATATATATATATATATATATATAGATATATATAAGGTATTACTTACAAAACAAATTGTGTTTGTTTCGGCCCCACTCAAGTTAGAATTATCCTTTCAGTTGATGAATTGGGCCGGAACTGAGGTCCAGTTACTCATTGATATATACCAAAAGAAAAAAAAAAAAAGTTATAAATGAAGATTAAAATGAAGGAACTTCCAATCAAAATCTATACCATTAAAATGGTAAATATATAGCAATTATTTGGTATTTGTTGAAAGATGTTTTCTTTGAAAAAGTTAAATTTGATTGGACTCCTCAACTACTTATTTTTTTTATAACTTCTTATTTTTTTTTATAACAGGTAAATATATAGAAAACATGAACCGACAATTACATTAATAAAATT
This sequence comes from Jatropha curcas, assembly GCF_041381405.1. Taxonomy (NCBI): domain Eukaryota; kingdom Viridiplantae; phylum Streptophyta; class Magnoliopsida; order Malpighiales; family Euphorbiaceae; genus Jatropha; species Jatropha curcas. The sequence continues at coordinate 7,835,038 of NC_143161.1, forward strand.
ATTCTGTAACTAGATATTACGAGATAAGCTTATAAATTTAGTTGTTAATGCTGTCTGAGGTCAATTACTTGCTGAGATGGGACAATGAAGGTGTGAACCCGATGAACAAAATTTGCAAATAACAAAAATCATTACTTTTTTTTATATGATTATTTTTGGTAATGTTCAATTAGTGATTAAAGAGAAAGATCTTGTATATTTTCATTTTGATCCTTGTAAGAGATACCCTTAATGAGTTCTATATATATATATATATGTGTGTGATATGTTAGAAATAGTATTTCATCTGAATTCATAAGCATATGTAACTTACGATAGATAATCCTATGCTCTTATGGAATATTTGTTTGTCTTGCAAGATAGAAATTATGTTAAGGCGACTAGTTCAATTTAGAAAAAAAAAAAAAAACTCTTTTGGTTTCACGTGAAGAACATAATTTAACCGTTTAGAGTTCAAAATATATATATATATATATATATATATATATATATATATATATATATATATATTAGTCATTTGGTATTTATAAGGATAATTTAGTCATTTTCTAATTAGAAAACTTGAAATTTTATTGGTTGATTAGTCTCATTCTAATTTAGTCAATAAAGGTAGTTTAATCTAATTCTAAATAGGAAATCTATTGAATTATAAATATAATAATAAGTTTAATTTTAATTGGTTATTATAATTTTCTATTTGAATTTAAATTCTATTAGAAAGGTTTAATTTAATTTTAATTACAAAATTTATTGAATTATATTTTTTTAATAGTAACAAAAAACAATGGACTATCTTTTTTCTTAAAAAAATGTAATTTTCAAGCGGCTATATGCAAATATGAGGGCCACCTCATAAACTAATTAACTAAAATAAGGTAATAAGACTTATTTGTAGTGTTCGGACACAAGCTATGTTAATCCTATTCTAATTAGAATATCAATTTATTATTTTTATTATATTAATATTATAAATTTAATTTCATTCTAATTAATAATTTATCTTTTAATATCACTTTAATTAGGAATTTGTTCTATCATATCACTATATATATTAGTTTTAATTGTTTTTGGCTATCAAAAATTAAATTTTTTGCTCATTTGAAGCTATTAGATTTGCAATTATGTCTTTTTCTTGCGGTGAATATAATTTTAACTCTCTATATTTACAAATTAATAAAGTAGTTTTTATACTAAAAGGTTAGAGAAGTAGAGATTATAGTGGAATGTTTACAAGATTCCATCCGAAATAGCATTATCTTGAACTATCTTTAAAAAATAGACCCTCTTCTCCATAATCACCACTCTTTCAATTGCTTCATTCAAGCTTTGTGTTTACTGTTTCTATTACCACAGGCATTATATTCAGATACTGTATTATAATCACCACTCGCTCTAGTTGTCCCATCGTACAAGCATTATATTCGTTTACTGTTTCTATCTGTACAAATTAAATATTTACATTTTTCTTTATATTTATCGGATGTTTAGTGTAAAAAACCAAAAAAAAAAAAAAAACAATTGCAATCATAAATGAAATATCTTATAAGTTATAATTTACTATATGCTTTTATTTGTTTATTGACTTTTTTTATTTATTGAATTAAAAATCTTATAAGTTATTGAAATTTTGTTTTTTTTTTTTTTTTTTTTATGTATATCATGTTGTTGTGCCGGTTAAAAACTTATTGCACTGATGCAATCTGCATAAATTGACGATTTAGAGTTGAAATATCACCTTGTAAGACAATAATAAAATCCAATGTCTAATACCCGAGCTTGATGGTGGCAAGAACTTGTATAAAAAGATCCAATTTAATTTTTTAGGCTAATTTAACTCTTGAACTTATTTGAAATGATTAAAAAAAATCATATTTGACATTTTGAGTCAATTTAATCTCTAATTCTTAATTATACTTACAATGTGAAAATCATTATATAGACATTTATTAAAACTGTAGTTGGGATCAAGCTATGTAATTTATTAAAAAAATTAATTAATTATAAAATATAGGAAAATGATATATGAAGTATATTGTATCTCTCTTTATCTTGATTGATGGTTTTGAGTTCATAAATATGTATTAATTTGAACATTGTAAAATTAACTTCAAGTATTAAGTTATCGCTTATGGATACATTTTTCATATTGAATAAATTAAAGTTATAATGCATGTTTATAAATTCAATATATTACAAGAAATGATATTTTTATGGATTTTAAATTCATTTATAAGCGTTAAAAAAGTTTGATCTAAGTGTTTTTAGTACAGGACAAAAATGAATAAAAAGTCAATCATGTAAAATTAAATCAATTATTAATTTATAAAAATCAAAATAAGTTTAAGTATTAAATTAGCCTAAAAAGTGAAATTGAACTTTTTAATCATTTTATACAAGTTTAAGAGTTAAATTGGCCCAAAACATCAAACCAGACATTTTTATTCTGCTAAACAAGTTCATGGACCAAATTGATATTTATTCCCTTAGATTAATTGGAATTGAAAATAAGAAGGAAAGAAATCTGAAATGTAAAAGAGGAAGAATTAAATTCGTGTATTAAAATGTTTATGTATTTATTACAATAATCAATTCATATATAGTAACATATATATGTTACAATTTGCCACTTTATATATATATAAGAACAATAGTTGTTTATCATGTATTGAGGCAAAGTTTAATAAACATCTATACTGTGGTAGAGAATTTAAGTTGCGATGGAGAAAAAAATTGTGTTGGCTTGTTTCATTGTTTTCTTGGCTATGGTGCCCCTCATATTCGCACAAGTCTACTGTCCGCATCCGCCTGGCCCGTGTCCTCCGAATCCCAAAGAATGTATGATCAAATGCGAAAAGACTTGCAAAAATTTAAATTGTGATGCTTTTTGCCTAACATGTTGTTGTGCCGGTTAAAAACTTGTTGCACCAACGCAATCTGCATACATTGACGATTTAGAGTTGGAGTATCAACCTTGTAAGGCAGTAATAAAACCCAATGTCTAATGCCGGAGTTTGATGTTGGATTCATAAATGAGAATAAAATTATTGTCAATTCGCTTATTGCATAATAAAATTAAATAAAAGAGAGTAATATCATTGTTATGTTAACTTTCATCTATGTCAATTTGATCATTATAAACCTTTTTTTCTTTTCTTCATTTATCTTCTTGCACAATAGTTTTTATTGTATTTTTATTTTATTCTACAAGTAAAACATGGGTCCATAAATTGGTTTATGATATGAATCATTAGTTTTACAATAATAATATTATAATATATATAACTTTACCGGAATCTAGGACTAAAAGTGTACGGATAAATCATGTAAGAAATTTAATTACTACTAGATTGATAAGTTCAGGGTATTCAGGATATAAAGTTTGATTTATAGTAAAATCGCAATTATTCAAAGAAGTTCGGGGTGAAATTGATGGTTAGCCCTTCAAAAGTTTAATATTTATATAAATTATTTTAAATAAATTAGTTTATTTGTAGTAAATTATCTATATAAATTATAACTGTACATTGCAAAATAATTTCACTCTAGTTTTCATTGAATTGGTCAAATTTTTAAAATTTTAGGTTTTGAAATTTAAAATTTAATGTCTACATTTGATTTAAACTTCAATTTGAAATAATGGAGAAAAATCATAATGATAATAGTAATTTGGAGGACTCAGATCATAATATTTTAAGTTTAATGATTTTGTATATATGAGTTTTTTAGTTATTCTATTAATTAATTTTTGTTATAATTACACTTGGTTAGTCTACTACCATTACATTTAAGTGAAATATTACGATAAGAAAAATAATTTTGAAATTAACATTTTAATTTATCATTGTCCTAACATTTATTTATGTATTAATTTATTTTTCATATTTTTTATGTATTATATAAATAATTTGGATAAATACTTTTAATTTTTTAATTTAATATAATCTAATTTTTAAACAATTTAAATAAGTGAATAAATAGGTATATGTGGATAATAGATACCCGTAGATACTTGTAGTACTATGGATATATCCAAACCCACTGGATTTGATGATAGGGATAACATTTCCTACGCAATAGGATATTGGATAAAATATGAAAATTGGGGATGTGATTGGGTTTAGATATAGGTATTATACCATCTGACCCGAACCCTACTTACTGTGGTCCCTAATAATTACTTCAATATGTAATAAATGGATTAGAGCGAATGGATACTTGGAAATAATTTCCTATATATTAGAAATAGTATTTCATGTGAATTCATATACATATGTAACTTATGATAGAGAATCATATTCTCTTATGGATTATTTTGTTTGTCTTGCAATTTAGAAATTGTGTTAAAACTTCTAGTTTAATTTAGAAAAGAAAAAAAAAAAAAAAAAAGGGAAATGGGGATCAATAAAAGAAAAAAGGAGAATGGGGCTCAATAAAATCACGTGGTTGCTGACTGCTATTATTTTATAGCCAAAAATAAGAAGTATTTTGTAAGTAGTAAACATTAGCTAACATATGACTGTAATGGCATGAATTACCTTAAAACTGATTTTCAATCATCGTCAAATCAACTATATTTATTTATGTTTGTGCAAAAGAGGTTATGAAGGACAATTATCAATGGTCCAAAAAGAGAAGAGAATAAAATTTCAAAATTATTTTACGTATATAAACTGACACGGTTGCTTATTAGTGTTGTCTAATAGTGAAAAACAAGAAGCATAAGATACAAACTAACATATGACTTTAACGACATGAATTACGTTAATGCTAATTTTGAATCCTCATCAAATCAACTATACATCTTTATGTTTATGCCAAAAAAGGTTATTAAGGACAATCATCAATGGGCCAAAAAGAGAAGACAATCTAAATCCAAAATAATTTTACATACATAAAAATCATCAAAGTATATTTGTTGAATGTTGCTTCTCATCAATAACCATATAATTCTATCTTAAGAAATATATTTAAGTTTATTTAATATTTACATTTTTTAATTTAAATAATTAATTTTTCTAAAATTAAAAGATCTATCCTTTAAGTAGACTCCAATATATTAAAAAATTAATATAAATTATGTTAAGGATTCTATTTTAATTTTAGAAAAGAAAAAGAAGAGTGGAATGAAATCCAATAAACTCACCTTGTTGTTGACCGGTGTTTTTTAGTAGTGAAAAACAAGAAGCATTTTGTAAGGAGTAACACCAGCTATCATATGACTTTTAATCGCATCAATTACCTTAAAAGCTGATTTTCAATCCTATCAAATCAATTATTCGTCTTTAATTATATTTTGCCAAAGAGGTTATTAAGGACAATCGTTAATGGACCAAAAAGAAAAGAGAATCCAATCCCAAAATGATTCTACATACGTAAAAATCTATAGTATTTTTGTTGAATGATGTTTCTCATCGATAACCACATATTTCTATTCTAAAAAATATATTTAAATTTATTTAATTTTTACATTTTTATTTTATTTTTTAATTTAAATAATAAGTTTTCTAAAATTAAAATATCTACTATTTAAGTAGACTCCAGTGTATTAAAAAAAAGTAATATGAATTATGTTTAATTTTAGAAAAGAAACAAGAGAGTGGAGTCCAATAAACTCATATAGTAGCTTACCAGTGTTGTCCAGTAGTGAAAAACAAGAAGCATTTTCTAAGGGGTAGACACTAGTTAACATATGACTTTAACGTTATAAATTACTTTGAAGCTGATTTTCAATTCTCATCAAATCAACTACAGTATTTCGATGCAAAAGAGATTCTTAAAGACAATCATCGATCAGCCAAGAAGAGAAGAGAATCAATTCCAAAATGATTTTACATATATAAAAATTCATAGTATGTCTATTGAATGATGCTTTTCATCAATAACTACATATTTCTATGCTACAAAAGATATTTAAGTTTATTTAATATTTACATTTTTTTATTTTACTTTAAATTAATTAAGTTTCTATATAATTGCATGAATTCACTTATCGTGTCGATAAATTGGTTAATTACATAATTTAACCCCTAAACTTTAACTAAAATTTCTTGCATTATACATAGGGCGTATTCAGCGGTAGTGTTTAGAATAACGTTTAATGTTTTAAACTATTCACAACACTATTTTTGTAAATTATTGTGTTCGGTAACTTGATATACAGAGTAACTTTCAGAGATTTATAGAGTATTTTCTAAAACGTTATTTTATCTAATGTTTAGCGTTTCACTTTTTTTACTATATTTTTTGTTACAATCTTATTTTTATCCTTATCATTATCCTTAATTAATATAAAATCCTTCTGTTATTACATTATGTGATTTATATTATCTTTATGTTTGGCTCATTTATATTTGACAGTAAAAGAAAAAATATTATTTATATATCTGCATTTAAACTCAAATATTAAAAATTTAAAATGTTGATCCCCTAAAATATTAACAATCTCCCATTTTATTCATAAAATAGTAAACTTTTCAATTTTTGCTCCCTTAAGTTTTGAAAATTTAGGTATAGTGAAATTATTTTTTTATAATGAATTTAATTGAAAATTCTAGATGAATATTTAAATGTTCTTTTTTGTCATTTTAAATTTATTGTCAATTAAACAACTGTTTTATCAAACACTTTTGCTTTCAATCACTATTTAAACAAGTAACAGCTAGCCACTAACGTCTACCAGTTAACAACTACTAAAACAATTAAAAACTATTAAAACGGCTAACAGCTACTAAAATAGCTAGTATTGCCGAACAGACTCATAATTATGTCTACTTAATCCCTGAACTTTAACCCCCGAATACATAATTGTGTCCACCAAATTAAAAGAATTGTAATCAGGAACACCAAATTAAAAGGCATGACCAGTATGCTGTAGCCTGTGCTAAGATGTGTTAGTTTTGTTTTCTTTGGGATTTTGCTCTCTATTCCTTACCCCAAAAAAAAAAAAAAAGAAGAAGAAGAACCCAATAGCTAAAAGTTAAAATGCATTCAACAGAGCACCTAACCATAAAATAAAAAATGATTCAAATAAAACATCCGATCTCACATTGAAAATATACAAGCGGAGTGATTAAAGAACCTATTTACAAATTGAAAGCTCAGTAAGACAATCACAAAGTGATACACATACACTAGGTAAGCCTTAGCCTAGACAATTTTTTTAAGGTGGGCCTAGATGGGCTAGGCTAACGAGTATCATGTTAAACCTGCTAGCAAATATTGGGCCAAAGCCCAATTTCTCCTTCATTTCTCAATTCTCTTTCATTGATTTATATATATATATATATAAGTGAACTGAAATTGCATCGGAATTGACATAGCCTTACCAGTTTGGAGCTAATCTGAGATGATTTTTCTCGAGTTAATTCCCATCCTGGATTGGCCCATAGCTACATTTAGTTGTTTAATCCTTAACAGCTAACAAAACAACCTTAGTTGTTCTTCAGTGGTGGGGGAATTAAACAACTGTCAATGGTTAAACCAAAGATCAATAATAAAATCTCTCTTCTAATAATTAATAAAATTATTAATTTAGGAATTTCAAATCTCATACCGTTAGATCGATTCAAGTTAAAATCTCTCTTTTAATACTTATCATTAAATTAATAATTAATAAAAGATTTCGGCCTTTAATTTTGATGGGATTGAAAGATGTTTTCTTTGAAAAAGTTAAATTTGATTGGACTCCTCAACTTCTCATTTCTTTGTAACAAGTAAATAGAAAACATAAACTGACAATTACATTAATTTTATTGTTCTATTAGCTAGATATAGAAAGATAAGCTTATAAATTTGGAAAGTCATTATTTGGCTCACCCACTGTCTGAGGTCAATTTCTTGCTAAGACGGGATAATGAAAGTGTAAACCTTATAAATAAATGCAAATAATAAAAATTCTTACTTTTCTTATGTGATTATCTTTTGGTAATTTTCAGTTTGTGATTAAAGAGAAAGACCTAATAAATTTTTATTTTGATCCTTGTAAGAGATATCTTTAATGAGTAATATATAATTTCTTATATATGTAATAAAAACCGTTTAGGTTTTAAAAAAGCAAGTAATAAAAACGAATAGCAAAGAAAATATTAGACAAAAATATAAAAATAATATCAAATTAATGAAATATGAGTAATATATTCTGTCATTAAAAAAATATTCTTTATGAGTTATGAGGAGTGATTTTAATCTTAGAATAGTATGTATTCTATAATATATATGTCAATAAATCACTTAGATTTTAGCTTTAGAGTAGAATTTACATTTAATCTATTAAAAAGAAAAATTATAAAACTCAATAGTGTGTTGAAAGGAAAACTATCAAAATAAAAATATTATCTAAATAAAAAAAAAAAAGAAAAAAAAAATTAACATTGCACTCCTACCACTAAACCAATGGATATTGTGTTTATTTTTTACCGTTAAAAACTTTTATTTAAAATTCCAGGGAGCCCATAGTTCCCTGTCACTGAGGACAATTTTCAAAGGGCCAAAAAGAGAAGAAAATTCAATTTCAAAATGATTGTACGACACATAAAAATTTATAATATGTCTATTGAATAATTCTCATTAACAATCATATATTTCTAACTTAAGAAAAATATTTAATTTTATTTAATATTTTTTTATTTTATAATTTAAATAATTAAGTTTTCTAAAATTAAAAGATCTACGAATCTAAGTAGACTTCAATATATTAAAAAGGTAATATAATTTATGTTAAGGCTTCTAGTTTAATTTTAGAAAAGAAAAGGAGAATTGCTTACTGGTGTTGTCTAGTAGTCAAAAACAAGAAGCATTTTGTATGGAGTAGATACTAGCTAACATATATGATTTTAACGGCATGAATGACCTTAAAGCTGATTTTCAATCCTCATCAAATCAACTATATGTTTTTACGTTAGGCAGAAGAGGTTAATAAGGTGAATCATCAATGCAAAAATAATTCTACGTATAAAAAAAATCAACTATATGTTACTTATATATGTTTTTATTTATTTATTTTTTTGCGTAATTTATTGACATTGTTACTTATATATGTTATTATGTTGAAAAAGAAGAACGTATGGGAACATATATATTTAAAAAATTTATAACATTTGTGATAGTAACTTAACGATCGGAAATATTAAAAAACACAAAAAAGAATATATAGAATAATTAGATAAACTTTAATAAGTTTAAGATTTATGTGAAAAAATATAATTTGCAATGTAAAGGAAATAACGTTTGTAAAAATAACTTAATTAAAATGAATCCCATAAGTAAATCCTACTCTTATTATGCACCTATATATTAATTAAAAATCCTACTCTTTTTTTATTTAATTATTGCAACTATATATTAATTAAAAATTCTTTTCTTCATTAATTTTTTTTATTATCTTTCCATTTTCATTGAAAGCCTAATTTTAATTATCTTATCTTACTAATAAATTTACTCATCAAAGGTACAAAAATTTGATTGTACATAGAAATGCAAATTCTTTTTTTTTTTTTTTCCTACTTATTCACTCTATTCTCAAAAATCAAAATAAATCACAAATAATAGTATCTGAAATTAAAATTCATAAACCTGTTAAAATATCATTTTTTATAAATATATTAATTCGAGTTTGCTTTCAAATTTATTAAAGTTTGAATTGAGTGCATTAATTAGCAAATATATTTACTTGTAATAGTATATTTATATTTAATTTTTAGCATTAATAGAATCAAGACAAATCAAATTTGGTGTACTTTGAATATTAAATTGAGCCAAATTTCAATTTCAAAATTAACTCAAGTGTAAATTGAATTTCAAATCTCATAATGTTGTATCGATTCAACTTAATTTAGATATTTCATATCTCTCTTTTAATACTTAGCATTAAATTAATAAAAGATTTCACTATCTAGATATTTCATATCGATTCAATTTAACCGTTGATGCTGTCTGAGGTCAATTACTTGCTTAAATGTGATAATGAAGGTGTGAACGTGATGAAAGAAATTTGCAAGTAACCAAAAAATTCTTTTTTTTTTATATATATGATTACTTTTGGTAATGTTCAATTAGTGATTAAAGAAAAAGATCTTATAGGTTTTCATTTAGATACCCTTAATGAGTAATATATAATTTCTTTTATATATAATATATTAGAAATAGTCTTTCATGAATTCATGTCCACCTGTAACTTATGATAGAGAATCCTCATCAAATCAACTACACTTATTTATGTTTATGCAAAAGAGGTTATGAAAGACAATTATCAATGGGGCAAAAAGAGAAGAGAATCCAATTCCAAAATAATTTTACGTACATAAAAATTTATAATTATCTGTTGAATAATGCATTTCGTTAATAATCACATATTTCTTTTCTAAGAAAGATATTGAAGTTTATTTAAAATTTTATATTTTATATTTTATTTCTTTAATTAATTGAGTTTTTATACAATCGCATGAATTCACTCATTATATTCACAAATTGGTTGAATACATAATTTAACGTCTAAACTTCAAGCAAAAATTCGTGTATTGTGCATAATTGTGTCCACTTAATCCATGAATTTTTAACTACTGAATACATAATTGTGTCTACTTATTTATTTATTTTAATCATAATCTCTGGCTGAAAAGAATTGTAATAAGGACATTACACCAAATTAAAAGGCATGTCCAATATGCTGTAGCGGGTGCTAAGATGTGTTAGTTTTGTTTTCTTTGGGATTTTGCTCTCTATTCTTTGACAAAAAAAGAAAAAGAAAAAGGAAGCACCCAATGCATTCAACAGAGCACCTAACCATAAAATAAAAAATGATTCAAATAAAACATCCGATCCCACATTGAAAATATACAAGTGGAGTGATTAAAGAACCTACTTACAAACATAGCCTTAGTCCACACTTTGACGTCACGAGTGAGTGAATCCATGGAAGTTCCTAGAGGTTTTAATTAATTTACTTTAACCCAAGCAACAGACCCGTCTCAATTCACTGCGAAAATGTACCTAGCTTGCGGTGTGTCTTGATACAAACATTTCACGTAACAAACACCTACCAACTCCGTTCACTATAATAATCTTCTTCTTCTTTTTGGAGTCAGAAAAAAAAAAAGGAAGTTAATTTGTCTGTAGCTCCAATGGCTGCTCCAATTCCAACTAAACAGAAGGCGTGGGTTTATAGAGAGTATGGGAATTCTGCTGCTGATATCTTAAAATTAGATACAGATATTGCTGTCCCTGAGATTAAAGAAGATCAGGTGTTGATCAAAGTTGTAGCCGCTGCACTTAATCCAATTGACTTTAAAAGATTTGCTGGTTGGTTCAAAGCCACCGACTCTCCTCTGCCTGTAAGAACTCTTTTATTACTCAATACCCTTTTATTTATTATAAATTAACTATTTGGCGCATTAGTTATGCTATTTAATTTGATTTTTAGAGCTGGGTTTGTTATGTTTTTGCTGATAAAAAAAGGGTTTGTTCTATATGATTTCAAAAACCAAATGATGCCTTAGTATTTGGTTGTTCTTTTGTAGACTGTTCCGGGGTATGATGTGGCTGGTGTGGTGGTGAAAGTGGGAAATCAAGTCAGAAAGTTTAAGGTAGGAGATGAAGTATATGGAAACATTAATGAGGATCCTGTGAACCACCCAAAACAATTTGGGTCAGTAGCAGAATACACTGCTGTTGAAGAGAAGCTACTGGCTTTTAAACCTGAGAATCTGAATTTTGCTGAAGCTTCAAGCTTACCTTTAGCCATTGAAACCGCTTATGGAGGCCTTGAGAAAGTTGGTTTTCTTGGTGGTAAATCTATTCTTGTTTTAGGAGGTGCTGGTGGAGTTGGAACCCTAGCAATTCAGGTATTTAATTAGAGTTCTAAATATTTTATATGTAAAGCATTAGTTAATTATAATGGTTTAACAGTAATATTTCAATTACAGGTAGCAAAGAATGTGTTTGGAGCATCTAGAATAGCAGCCACAGCTAGCACTGGAAAATTGGATTTATTGAAAAGCTTGGGAGTGGATTTGCCAATTGATTATACTAAAGAAAAATATGAACATCTCCCTGAGAAGTTTGATGTAGTATTTGATACAGTTGGTATGATTTCATTTCTGCTTTTATCTGTGCTATTGATTGCTTTTTGTCATGGAAAATGAAGTACTAATGGTACTGTAAAAATGAAAACAGGGGAAGTTGAGAGGGCAGTGAAGGCAGTGAAAGGAGGAGGAAGTGTAGTGGCAATAGCAGGTCCATTAAATCCTTCTCCTCCAGCTTTTTTCTTTGGAGAAAGTTCAGATGGGGCAATGTTGGAAAAATTGAAACCATATTTAGAGTCTGGAAAAGTGAAGCCAATACTTGATCCTAAAGGTCCATTCCCATTTTCACAAGCTAAAGACGCTTTTGTCCATCTTCAGACTAATAGGGCTATTGGAAAAGTTGTGGTGTATCCAATTCCATGAAGTAAAGCAGTTCTTAGGTTTGTACTTTGTGTTTTACAATGGTCATGTTATAATAAAGGTTTTGTGATGAATGGACACATTAGGAACAATAAACTTTATATAATAAAATTTCTGTAACATGAAAATGATATAATGAACTTATATAAAAAAAAAAAAATTCATTTATTGAGAACATACCTAATTAACTTGTTCTTTCAATTTTTTTTTATTATTTTAACTTTATTTATTAAAGAACTGCTTTATATTCTTTTATTTATGCTACGGCCATCATATATATTATAATTATACGATAAAGTACGAGATATTCGCAAAATAAAAATTTGGTTTTATGACGCAGAATAAAAATTTGGATTAAAACCACTTATTATTCCCTGCCAATAGGCTTCACTGCAAAGTCATACACTACAATACATCGGTATATGACCAATTAACCATTGCCAAACATAAAGCAGAAACCCAAATACTGATTTAATTGATTAATTTGTTTTCATCTTCTTCCAAATAAACCACAACTTTTCCAACAGCCATATGAGTCTCAAGATGGGAAAACGCTTCCTTAGCTTGTGAAAATGGGAATGGACCTTTCGGGTCAAGTACTGGTTTCACCGTTCCAGACTCCAAATATGGGTTCAATTTTTGCAGCATGAACCATCTGAAGTTACTTTGAATAAAAATGCTGGAGGCGGAGGATTTATTGGACATACTATTTCCACTACACTTCCACCTTCTCCCACCGCCTTCACCGCCCTTTCAACTTCTCCTGTTTTCGTTTTTACAATAATTAGTCATTAAACCCTAATAATCTCATGCAATTTAAAATTCTCAATGTGTTAAAAAAATGAATCAAGAAATTAGTTTCAATTATTTTGAAATGAACCCATTTCAAAACCAGGAACAAAATCATACCAACAGCATCATATACTACATCAAATTTCTCAGGGAGATGTGGTATTCATGGAGCTGAGTGGATGTAAATTGTTATTAAAGAAAGAATTTATGTTTTTGTTGTGTCTAATTGTACAATGAAATCACATATTTATACATGAAAAAACTAGAAAGAGAAAACTAAAATCAATGCTAAAATTAAGCCTAGAATTAAGGCTAGAATCAATGCTAGAATCAAGCCAAGAATCAAGCCAAGTATCAAGCCTAAGATTATGCTAACATGGGATTTATGGTATTAAATATTATGCTAACACCCTCCCTCAAACTCAAGATGGTATAGTGGAGGCCAGCTTGAGTTTGCTTAGTAAATCTTGAAAACGAGCGGGAAGATGAGTTTTAGTGAAGATATCGGCCTTTTGATTAGCAGAGGAGATAGGGATCAGAAGAATAGTGCCTTGAGTAACATGATGACGAACAAAATGGCAATCGATCTCAATGTGTTTTGTGTGTTCATGAAAAACGTCATTGTGAGCAATCTGTATAGCACTTCTATTATCACAATGTAACACAGTAGCAGAAGACTGTGTGACATTCATATCAAATAACAACCATCGTAACCAAAGTAGTTCAGATGTAGCATCAGCAATGGCACGATACTCAGATTCAGTTCTAGAACGAGCAACAACCGTTTGCTTTTTGCTTCGCCAAGAGATAAGAGAATCTCCCAAAAAAAAAAAAACCAGTAGTAGAACGACGATCTGTGGGATCACCAGCCCAGTCAGCATCAGAATACCCAGATAACACCAAAGAGGAGTGTGCAGAGAAATGTAAACCATGAAAGAGAGTGCCTTTAATATATCAAAGAATTCGAAGAACTGCAGAAAAATGTGATGAACGAGGGGCAGACATGAATTGACTAACCAAATGAACAGCATATAAGAGATCAGGTCGAGTCACAGTGAGATAAATAAGACTACCAACAAGTTGCCGATATAAAGTAGGATCATTGAGAGGAGTGCCATTGAGAGGAGTAAGCTTGCAATTGAGTTCCAAAGGAGTTGATACAGTCTTACTATCAGTAATGCCAACTCGAGAAAGTACATCAGATGCATATTTTGCTTGAGAAAGATAGTAGCCGTCGGCGTTATGAGAAACCTCTAGACCTAGAAAATAGCTGAGAGAGCCAAGGTCCTTCATTTCAAAATGGTGACTGAGATATCGTTGTAATTTTGAGATACCAGAGGCATCATCACCTGTTATTATCATATCATCAACATAAAGCAGAAGAAGAACAATACCATGGTCAGTTCGACGAATGAACAATGCAGAATCATAAGGACTAGAGGCAAAACCAAGTTGAGCAAGAGTGGAACTAAATTTTGTGAACCAGGCCCTAGGAGCTTGTTTTAAACCATACAAGGCTCGTCGGAGCCTACAAAATTTAGAATGAGAATCATAACCAGGGGGAGGATGCATATAAACCTCTTCGGATAAATCAGCATGAAGGAAAGCATTTTTGACATCCATCTGGAAAAGTTTCCAGTGACGAACCGCAGCTATAGCTAACAGAGTACGAACAGATGTTAATCGAGCCACTGGAGTAAATGTTTCTTCGTAGTCTATACCATATTCTTGAGTATATCCTTTGGCTACTAAACGAGCTTTATAACGCTCAATAGACCCATCAGAACGAGTCTTAATTTTATAAATCCATTTGCAGCCAATAGGTGTCTTATCAGGAGGAAGATCAACTAAGTCTCAAGTATGAGTGTTCTCTAAAGCTTGGAGTTCTTGAGTCATAGCTTGCTGCCAATGAGGGTTAGTACTTGCCTCACAATAAGAGCGAGGCTCATGAAGAGTAGCAATAGTATAATAAAAATGAAAATCTTTAAGGTGATGTGGAATTTCTCTTACCCTGGTAGAACGACGAAGATTGGTGTCAAGGGCAAGCATAGATGTAGGTTCAGGATCAGCAGTTGAAGCAGATTCGATAGGAATAGGTGGGGAGGGTCGAATGTTGAGTGTATCAGAGTCACTTATATCAGAACGTGGAAACAATTCAATTGAGGGATCAGTGAAAAACATAGAATCAGTATTAACAGATTTATGAAATTTAGAAAGGGTTGAAAACATGGTATTTTCCCAGAAGGTAACATGACGAGAGATACGCAATTTATTTGAAATAGGATCCCAACAACGATACCCTTTGTGTTCTATCCCAAACCCAAGAAAACAACACAACCGTGCACGTGGTTCCAATTTTGTACGTTCATGGGGTTGTAAAAGGACAAAACAGGCACATCCAAAAGGTTTAAGGACGAAATAGTCAGGAGGTTTACCAAATAATTTTTCAAAGGGTGATAAATTTTGGAGAGCTGATGAAGGAACTCTATTTATACTGTAGACAGCAGTAAGAGTCGCTTCTCCCCAAAATTTTTCTGGACATGAGGCAGAAAGAAGAAGAGCACGGACAGAATCAAGAATCTAACGGTGTTTTCGTTCAGCGCGTCCATTTTGTTGGGAAGTATAAGGACATGAGCGTTGAACGACAGTGCCTTGTTGACTAAGGAATTGTAGTAAGGTAGAACCCGATATTCCATAGCATTATCTGTTCGAAGAATTTTAATAACAGAAGAAAATTGAGTTTTAATCATATTAGCAAATGAAATGTAAATTTGTGGTAATTCAGATCGATGTTTTATAAAAAATATCCATGTAAAACGAGAATAATCATAAATAAACAACACAAAATAACAAAAAACCATTTACTGAAGAAATGGGGGCAGGCCCCCAAATGTCAGAATGAATTAAGTCAAAAGAACAGTGTGAAATAGAAGCACTATTATTAAAAGATAGGGCAGGTTGTTTTGCAAGTTGACAATGTAAACAGTTAAATGATTCAAACTTTGTAGATCCTAACAATCCACGAGAAATTAAAGGCTGAATTTTTCTAGCTGAAGCATGACCAAGACGAAGATGCCATTGGTGAATAGAAGAGTTGGTGGTTGTAGCAGCGGAAAGAACTTTTTGGGGAAGATGAAGAGATTCAAGCTCAAATAATCGACCCACACTGCGACCCTTCCCTAGAATTTGTCTCGTTTGTGGATCCTGAACCTGACAACCAAAGGAGAAAAGTTGACATTTAGACCTGCTTCACATAACTGACCAACAGAGATAAGATTAAGGGCCAAGTTAGGAATATAGTAGGTTTCAGGAAGACTAAGATTAGAGGCAGATGCATGACCAGTGTGAGTAATATTCATTTGACTACCATTAGCAGTATGAATTGGTGGCAAGAAAGAGACAGGTGGGGTAGAAGACAAAAGGTTAATATCAGTTGTCATATGATTACAACATGCAGAATCAAAAAGCCAACAAGATTTACCCGAGGTGATAGACATGGCAGCAGGAGACTTGGAAGATATAACCTGTTTGAGTAGTGCCTCAATATCTCCTATGGTGAGAGTAGGAGAACATTCAGTGGCAGCAGCAGTGACTGATTTAAAAACGGGGTTCGAAAAATTCTTGGATTTAGAGACCCCACTCTTTTGTCGTGGAGGATGAGTTGGGCAATTTTCAAGAATATGACCAAGAGCATGACAATATCTGCACTCAACAGTAGGACAATTAGCAAAGACATGACCCATGTTATTACAATTCTTACAGATGTGGCTGCCAGATTTTTGAAAGGATGGACGAGTAGTAGCAAGAGCTATTTGAGAATTCTGAGTATTGTCAAGATTAAGGCGAGTTTCTGTGAATACTCAAATTTTGAGGCTCAAAAAGCCTGTTGGTTGACTTTGCTACAGTAAATTTGACTGTGCTACAATGAATTTGCTACAGCAAATTTAATTGTGCTACAGTGCATTTGCTACAGTCCGGACTGCAAATTTTCCCGGACTGCAAACAGTCCGGCCGGACCGGAGGCCATTTCGGAAGTTCACCGGAAATATGTCAATATGGTACTTGAAACGTCCGGAATTTTACGAGGATCGCGGAACAGGTCCCGGAATATTCTTCGGAAGTCTGAAACTCCCAAAAAGGCTCCCGAAGCGAGGCACGGTGGCCACACCGGCCACGGCGGCGCCAGCCCACGCCAAGCGCGGGTGGGGCCTGGCGCCCAGCGCGGGCGGGGCCTGGCGCCCAGCGCGGGCGAGGCCTCCCGCGCCGCGCGCGGGCGAGGCCTCTCGCCCCGCGCGGGCGAGGCCTCCCGCGCCGCGCGGGCGAGGCCCCTCGCGCCGCGCGCGGGCGAGGCCCCTCGCGCCGCGCGCGGGCGAGGCCTCTCGCCCTGCGCGGGCGAGGCCTGTCGCCCCACCGACAGGGCGGTAGGTACCGCCTAGCCTGGCGGCAGCTACCGCCCAGATTTTTGAGCGGTGGCTACCGCCATGCCAGGCGGCAGCTACCGCCCGGGACCCGAAAATGGCCTATAAATAGACCATTTTCAGGCTGTTTTTGACACCCCTGTCTGTGTTGACGGACGAATCCTTCTCCCTCTCACGCTCCTTGCGTTTTCTTTACCGCTTTTTGCATTTAATTTAATTTTTATTGCATTTTTATTGTGATATTTGAACATTAAAATTAAACAAATTAAAATTAATTAATATTTCCTAAGCGAGGAGCTTAATCTGGAGTTAAGAAGCGGTCGTCGATTAAATCAGGTATGTAAACAAAACTCTGCCTATTTAATTTTAGCACTTCATGCATATTTCTCTTCTACTCTTAATAATTCTACAATTGCATAAATGCATCCACGTCATTATTTTTGGTAAATAAACTGCCTTAATTAATTTGATTAAGCTTAAATGCCCGGTTAATCAATAATCGTGGTATTAAAGTTTAAATCCGACAATATTGGCTAAAAGAGCCTAGTTAATTAATAACTACGGTTCAATTGCCTTATTTCGAATAAATCTGGCTTAAATCCAATTAATCAATAATTGTGGCTAAAAAACCTTAATCGATCACGTTTCGACAATAAATTGTGATTAAGCTCGAACGCCCGATTAATTGATAATCGTGGCATTAAAGCCTAAATCGCACATTTTTGGCAAACTAATTGCCTAAAACAACACATTTTGGCCAAAGGCCTTAAAATCAACCATTTTGGCGACAATCGCCTAAATCGCACTTTTTTGGCAAAATGCCTCAAAATCAATCATTTTCGGTTTAAAACCGTAAAATCAACCATTTTAGCGACAAATCGCTTAAAATCGACATTTTTGGCAAAATGCCTCAAAATCAATCATTTTCGGTTTAAAACCGTAAAATCAACCATTTTAGCGACAAATCGCTTAAAATCGACATTTTTGGCAAAATGCCTCAAAATCAATCATTTTCGGTTTAAAACCGTAAAATCAACCATTTTAGCGACAAATCGCTTAAAATCGACATTTTTGGCAAAATGCCTTAAAATCAATCTTTTAAGCGACAAATCGTTTAAATGAACCATTTTGGCACAAATGCCTAAATCAATCAATTTTTGGCAAAATGCCTACACAAAATGCACAAAGCATACACACACTCATGCACAAAGCATACACACTCATGCACAAAGCATACACACTCATGCACAAAGCATACACACTCATGCACAAAGCATACACAAAATCATGCACAAAGCATACACACTCATGCATAAAGCATACCCATTCAAAGCCCTTCAAAGAAGGCCTATCGAACTACGTTGACTTTGATCTTCCATTCAAACGGAAGTACGTAGGCACGTTCGGGATTTCACCCCGGGTGGCAAGTCGAAATCATCAAAATCACTCAAACATTTCATTAATCCATCATTCACCTTGCAAAGCATTCATCCATCGGTTAGTTCATCAGCATGACATAGTCTCGGGATCCACCTCGGGTTCGCAGACTGTGCCTTAATCATTGGGATAATTAATCTAGTAACTAGGTTAATTAAAAATGGAGTCACATAGGGTTTTTTCCTAGTTTACCCTAAAATAATTAAACAAGGTGGCGACTCACACACTCACGTGCATTTCTTCTCATTCATCATATGCATCACATGCCTATATGTGCTTTTGGGGAAGGGGTTCACAGTTTCCTCAAAAATGATTTCTTGTATAGCCATATCCAATGTAGGAAGAGGATGTCGGTGTAGTAGAGAGGCTCTGACAACTTCATATTCAGGTCGAAGAGCCATGAGAACTTGAATAAGATGAAGATGATCTTCACTGATTTTTGCTTGAGATATTTGATTCCAAATCGGTTGAACTTGAGCAAGAAATCATTCACAGATTGGCCATATTCTTGTTTGAGATTATGAAGAGTAGTTCACAATTGAAAATAATGAGCAAGTCCAGTAGTTTGATAGCGATTGGCTAGGAAATCCCATATTTCTTTTGCAGTGTCATAACTAGCAAATTGGATGTGAATAGATGCAACAGAATTATTACGAAACCAAGTAATAATCTAATGATTTTTACCATCCCAATCTTCAAGGCGATCAACAAATTTGGCTTAAGTTTCATCTTGCTGTTTGGTTGGCTTTATGATATCTCCAGTAACAATACGCCAAAGCTTATGACCAATCAAAAAACTTTTCATTCCTTAGACCCACAAATTATAGTTTGAGCCATTCAAAATGGTTACAATGGGTTTTGCAATCTCAAATGTCTCCATTTGGGAGTGGAGGCCAAATAGAAAAGGAATCACAAATGTTGAAATAGAAAAAAAATTATATATATTAGAGAAGGAGCTTGATAGGTGACGTGAGTTTCAGATTTGACTGAGAGATGCAGAAAGTGCAGAAGCAGAAAGTGCAGGAAATGCAGAAAATACAGAAGCAGAAAGTGCAGGAGCAGAAAGTGCAGGAGCAGAAAGTGCAGAAAATGCAAAAAATACAAAGAATGCAGAAAGTGCAGAAGCAGAAATCAGCCCTTCTTTGGCTCTGATACCATGTTATTAAAGAAAGAATTTATGTTTTTGTTGTGTCTAATTGTACAATGAAATCACATATTTATACATGAAAAAACTAGAAAGAGAAAACTAAAATCAATGCTAAAATTAAGCCTAGAATTAAGGCTAGAATCAATGCTAGAATCAAGCCAAGAATCAAGCCAAGAATCAAGCCAAGTATCAAGCCTAGAGTCAAGCCTAAGATTATGCTAACATGGGATTTATGGTATTAAATATTATGCTAACATAAATATTGCCACTTCTTACCACCACTTGGGCAGTTGTTGTCTCTAAAAGTTCTTTCTATCAAAGCGTTCAATGGAGTAGTCTCTATAGGTCCTGAGTTCTATGGTAATTGCACAAGCATGAAAATCCATTTGGATCCCTTGAAATTTTAAGGTTTGAAAGGATGCCACAATGGCGTGAACGGATTTTGTATGGTGATGGAGCTTTCCCTCTTCTTCAAAAGCTTTCTATCAAAAAATGTCCCAACTTAACCAATACCTTACGCAGTAATCTCCTTTCATTGACAACACTTGAGATTGAGGGATGCCAACAGCTTCAGGCTTCACTCCCGAGGTCTCCAGTCTTTCTTTTAATCAAATTCGTGGATGACTCTCGCAATTTATGGTTCAGAAAAATGTCTTCTGGCCTGCAACGTCTCAAAATTGAACGATTCCAATTACACCCTCTCGATTCTTTGCTGGTGCAAATGGGGAGTCTTGCCACTCATTTACATGAAATTGAAATCAGAAATTGCCATTCCCTGAAGTGCTTCCATTTAGAGTTGTTCCCTAATCTAAAGACACTTGGTATCAATGAATGTCGAAATCTTGAATTCATTTGCGGATCTGGATGATGTCTTAGCTCATTGGTAATCTCTAACTGCCCCACTTTAGTATCTTTTTCCAGAGGAGGAATAGTAGCCCCCAATTTGACATTCCCTGAGCTAAGGGATTGCTTAAATTTGAAAGCCCTGCCAGACTGTATGCATTCCCAACTACCTTCTCTTGTAGATTTGAGATTGTATCATTGTGCTGAACTTGTGTCCTTCCCGAAAGGAGGTTTGCCATATTGAAGTTGCAATCCCTTCAGATCCATCAGCAACAAACTGTTTGTTGGACGCTTGCACTGGGAATTACAAAGGCTTCCGTCTCTGTCACAGTTTCTTATTGGCACAATTGAAGATGTGGAATCCTTCCCACAAGACACATTGCTGCCTTCAACTATTACTTCTCTCACAATCTCAAGCTATAAGAATCTGAAATCTTTGGACTGCAATGGGCTTCAATACTTTGCATCTTTGAGAGAATTGACTATCAGTAACTGTCCAGCTTTGACAGAGCTGCCTAGACGTATGCACTCCATCCTCCCTTCCCTGGTGAAATTGGTGATCTTCAACTGTCATGAACTTGAATCGTTCCCAGCAGGGGGTCTTCCCTCCAAATTAGAATCACTTGTGGTATAACGTTGCAAGAAACTCATTGCTGGTCGGATGCAATGGGACTTAAGGAAGCTTCACTCTCTTGCAAACTTAACTATTGGCAAGTATAATCTAAAGTCTTTAAACTACAAGGGGCTTCAACACCTATCTTCTCTCAGAGAATTGAAGATCTGGAAATGCCGTAAGCTCCAGTCATTGGCAGTAGAAGGTCTACCTTTGTCCCTTACTTCTCTAATTATCTCTGGTTGTTCTATGCTGAAAGAAAGGTGTGAACGGGAAAATGTTGAAGATTGGCCCAAGATTTCTGACATTCCATCTATAGAAATTGATGGTGTTACCATCACTGAGATAAAATACTAGAAGGATTCTCTCGTTTTACATTCATCCAATCTAGAAAGATAAGGTATGTTTCTTTTCTTCCCTCTATCTTCTCTTTAAAGTTTCTACACCAAAGGCAAAACTACAGCGGCCATTATTTACTTTGAAACATTGAAATGCGCGCCAGGTGGCAATTTATGAAGATAGACACGTAAGCCAACCAGCTTAAATTGCAAATGTAACTCTTGAAGCACCGAACCAGAGCATTTTGTCACTGTAAAAAAATCGATGATGGCTGATTCCCAAAAAAATCGATGATGGTTGATTCC
This sequence comes from Jatropha curcas, assembly GCF_041381405.1. Taxonomy (NCBI): domain Eukaryota; kingdom Viridiplantae; phylum Streptophyta; class Magnoliopsida; order Malpighiales; family Euphorbiaceae; genus Jatropha; species Jatropha curcas. The sequence goes on from NC_143161.1 coordinate 7,857,369, forward strand.
CAAAACCCCAATACATCTCAAAACCTTCCTCCTCCTCCTCCTAATTCTAAAATTCCTTCAGAAATCAGAAACGGTAACTCCAACTCAAGCACTAACGCCAATTTCTCTGGCCAAAAGGCCCACTACCGAACCCACCTGATGCGACCAATCCCGACTCGACGACGCTGAGGGAGTAGTGGAGATTCGCAATCAAGCAGTACAGCAGATGGTACTCCCACGCTTGGGGCACATCAATTCTCGCGTGTCTCTCGTTCTTCGCTCTAGGTTGGATTATCAGGGCCCGAACCCTCTGCCCTCTTTCAGGAAAGAGAATTCTTCTTCTGAATCCTCTCCTTCAACTAATGATGCCAATGAAGCTCGCCAGTAATATGTGAGTGATATTATCTGTGGTTTTTTTTACTCTGTGGTTTTGATTTGTGGTTTGTGTTTTTTGTGGGTTTAATTTGAAATCTTGGGTTTTTCGAGTTTAACAATGTCATAACTCTTTTCAACAATAAAAGTTATATAATACATGTGACATCCTACTGAATCGAGTCGTTACACGTAGAGAGTCAAGTCGAGTCGGATCGATTCAATTTAAAAAAAAAAAAAAGAAAGATAAGGATTAAGACCTAATTGAAATAAAGTCTAATTGAAATAAAGTATAAAGTGTAGGCATGAAAATAAATCAAACCGGTCCCAAAAATAACAGGAAAAACCCGAAAACCAAGCGAATCAAGCCAAATTATTGAATTGGATCAAACTAATTCGAATCGAACCGGAATGGTCTCGAATCTCCAGATTTTTCTTTTCTTGTCTTTTCTTTTCTTTTCTTCTCCTTCATTTTCCTCCAGCGCGCGCGACAGCCTCTCCTTTTTTGTTCACTGCGATCTCCGGCCACCTGCCACGGACTCCGGCAACCAAACCCTTTTTCTTCAACTTCCCGACGAGGAGCTCATTAGTGGTGTCGATTCACAGACTAGAGGCCAGAATCGAGGAAGATCGCGACTTGAACTCAACGTCGCTCGATGAAGATGTCGGCTATCCACGCCATTTGCGGCGGCTGCAGCTTGGACGAGCAGTGCCGATCGTCTCACCTCCTCTGTGCGAACCCTTTTCCATTGTGAAATCACGCATCCGATGAAAAATGGTGAAACCACCATTAATGGAGGCACCAAGCTGCTGTCGGGCCTGTTTCGGCCAGATGGAGGGCCGATCTCGTGCAACTAATACCAAAAATGGATTCCTCGATGAAAAATGAGTGGGGTGGTGTGAAGAATGGTCCATTCTGGGCATCCGCGATTTTTCGGCCACCGTGCACGACAGCGACTGCGGCGGTCCGGCGATCGGCAGGCGACACTCCGGCGAGGCACCAAAATGGCAGAATTCTCCTTTTTTCGTGTAGACTGTGGATTCATCGTCCGATTTTCGGTCGGTACACTCTAAGACTCAATTCGAACTTTTTGACTAAATCCCGAGTCACTGAATTAATCGAGTATTTAAGTGAATTAAATTGATAAGTGAATTGATTGAACATTGGTAATAAATCCCGAATCATTGAATGACTTGAGTATTTAAGTGAATTACATTGATAAGTGAATTAAATTGAACATTGGTAAATAGAGTTCATGAATATCAGTGATAAATAAGAATTCTAGCTACTAATTATATATGTTAATTGTCGAAATTTTAAGAAATATAATTAGTAGGAATTATAAGTTATGGTATAGACAGGTAATGGAAATATGATTGTAGGTTAATATAAGGTACACATTTAATTGGTAGTATTGTTATTATTATTCGTAATATGACTATTATTATTATCAATTATTATTATTATTATTATTATTATTATTATTATTATTATTATTATTATTATTATTATTATTATTATTATTATTATTATTATTATTATTATTATTATTATTATTATTATTCGTATTCTCATCATGATAAAATACTACTCAACGAATAGTATTAGCATTCATAGTATTGTTCTTAATGATTATTATTATTAGAAGATTTTATTTAGCAATTATAAATTAGAAGAAACAAATAAGGAAACATGATCTATATAGAAATGTACAATTTAGTTTGATATGTGAGTAAAACGACTAGTAGATATGTCTATGCTCTTAAAGCTTGAAACAGGTTAGCAACGTACAGAAGGAGACAGCATACAGGTAAACAGTATGGTTTATAAATTTTATGCATACTTTAATATGTTTCTTGTATTATGGCAATATAGATAATATGCTCCACTAAGGTTAGGTAGAAACCATGTAGATAAGACTATGTCGCGACATAGGATAGCAGATCTGCTCCCCGTACAGTTTGATACTCCGGCTACAGGCCGTTGAGTGGATATGATTTATATACGGGTCATAGCAGCCCAGCCATACAGTATTCATCCAAATTCATACAGTTCTTCTTATCACTTAGATTTCACTGTAACCTTATGGAGCCATACAGTTATGAGATTGTAGTATTTATAAATTATACGCTGTTTACTAAAAGTTGCATAAGTCAAACAATGTTTCATAAAAGTTGCATAATTCATACAGCATAAGGAACAACAGATAAAATCATGAAAGTATAAAGATATGTGTGCTTACATGTTTTTTTTTTTTTTCTTTAGTTGAGATACCCACTGAACTTATTTCTTCAGCGAGTTACCTATTTTAACTCGCAGGTTTTGGGTCTGGACCGTAGAGAGCCAGTTACCTGTTTTAATTGGTAGTATTGTTATTATTATTCGTAATATGACTATTATTATTATTATTATTATTATTATTATTATTATTATTATTATTATTCGTATTCTCATCATGATAAAATACTACTCAACGAATAGTATTAGCATTCATAGTATTGTTCTTAATGATTATTATTATTAGAAGATTTTATTTAGCAGTTATAAATTAGAAGAAATAAATAAGGAAACATAATCTATATAGAAATGTACAATTTAGTTTGATATGTGAGTAAAACGACTAGTAGATATGTCTATGCTCTTAAAGCTTGAAACAAGTTAGCAACGTACAGAAGGAGACAACATAAAGGTAAACAATATGGTTTATAAATTTTATGCATACTTTAATATGTTTCTTGTATTATGACAATACAGATAATATGCTCCACTAAGGTTAGGTAGAAACCACGTAGATAAGACTATGTCGCGATATAGGATAGCAGATCTGCGCCCCATACAGTTTGATACTCCGGCTACAGGCCGTTGAGTGGATATGATTTATATACGGGTCATAGCAGCCCAGCCATGCAGTATTCATCCAGTTTCATACAGTTCTTCTTATCACTTAGGTTTCACTGTAACCTTATAGAGCCATACAGTTATGAGATTGTAGTATTTATAAATTATACGCTGTTTACTAAAAGTTGCATAAGTCAAACAGTGTTTCATAAAAGTTACATAATTCATACAACATAAGAAACAACAGGTAAGATCATGAAAGTATAAAGATATGTGTGCTTACATGTTTATTTATTTGTTTTTTTTCTTTAATTGAGATACCTACTGAGTTTATTTGCTCAGCGAGTTACCTGTTTTAACTCGCAGGTTTTGGGTCTGGACCGTAGAGAGTCATCTTTACAATTGCTGCAGTTCATCTTTTGAAGACCCAGTCTTCAGGGTAGCTACTCATTTTGATATTTTGGTTCTGTCTATACTGATCATGGCATGTACAGGGCACATAGTTGGGCCCATTTCATTTTGAAAAATAGTATAAAGTCTTGTACATATGAAGTACATATCTGTATATAAATAATGTAGAAAGCAACAGCATGACATCATATTTAGCCTACAGGATGATATCAGCATGACAGAACATAGGTTTAACCAGATTGTAGCATCTCGGCTCGGTTCATTCGGGTTAACGGGTAGACCGAGAAGGGACGTTACAATATATTATGATTCTATTTTCTTAAAGCTTATCATTAGTTGATTCTGATTATGATTCTTCAGAAAAATATGAATAATGCAATCTAGAGGCCGTTGTTGTTGGATTTATGATAAACAAAGTTGCTTTTGTCTACTATTTGCTTTGGAAGTTCTATGTTTTTTTTATTCATTGTGAATTTCTAGAAGCATTCTAATCAAAATTTTTAATCATATTTGATGGTGAAACAAATAAGTTGGACTTGTGCATATTGGATGTTAACACATATATGGTGAAACAAATCAGTTTTGACTTGTTAACAATATTGTCAAGTGTCTATCTAAAACTTACAATTTTGCACAATCACGTAGATTTTAATCATATATGTGGTGGTCTCTCTTGCAGTTGTTGAGGATGGTCGTAAACGGATCCTTCCATTGCATATTTGTGAGTTTGTTGTGAGCTCAGAATTTGATCACCTGTGGTTTCTCTGTGCAAGGCATTCAACCTTCACCAAGGATACTGAAGCCAGTTTGTTTTGGTAACTGCATTATACTCATTATTACAATTGCTCTTTTAATGCCATACTAGATCATATCTAATTTATCAATTCTTGCATTGTTTTTTCTTTTTTCTTTTATTTTTCCTTTGTCTTAACAGTCTAACACCAGCTGAAGAAAGATAGCAAAACTAGTGCAGCAGCTGGGTTATGGGTTTGCAAGAGATACATGCATCAAAAAAGGAAGAGCAAAGGGGGTAAGACTTGAATTTGTCTGATTTGTTTTATTTCAGTTTATATTTATGTAATTAAGTTGTTTCTTTAGGCATGTGTTTATATTCCACTTTTAATAGTGGGTTTCTAGTGGGAATGCAGTTGTGGGAGAGTGGCTAGTTAGCTTGTTTTTATGTGACTTAATGTCTGTTTATTATGAAATGAACAACACGGAATATCAAGCAGTAGTCATTTTCGTCAAAGTTCTTGTTTTGTTTAATGAGGTCAAAGGTTCTTATCTAACTAGTCCTTGAACTAGCAACCATTGTTGAAAGGCAGAAACAGTAACAAATTCAGAGTTCATCTAATATAGAATCTTATTTTTGTGTTAATCAGTGTCTAACCAGATCTCAAACGCATGACAATAATGCCTTTCTTTTTCTGCTCAATGTTCCCTGAAAAAATTGAAAAGTCATATCAAATTTTGATAGCAATTTAGTTGCTTACACTACAGGTTGGTACTTGATAGCTAAAATAAATGAACCTTTATGCATGGATAGTAAACACATATTGCTGAAATTATACAACTGCATGAAAGATAGAATGAGCACAGATAGCAGAACATTTTACAGCCTATAAATTTCCTGATACTAACACATCAAATAGGATTTATTGCCATTATGCTTCTCCTTGTTCAATTTCAAGCAGTTGGATACGAAGCTTTCATGGCAATGCCACAGAGGCCTTCTTTTGCACTAATTTCCCTTTGCATCCTCATATACCCATTCTCACCCCAACCGGTGCCCCATGAATTCTTTAGCAACCAATACTTAGTACCATCACTGCTACTACCATACCCAATTACAGTAACAGCATGGTTGAGATCGGTAGTACAGTCCCCTTTAAAGACACCAGAAGAGTAAAATCTGAAGTCATACCCACTAGCATCAATAGCAACAGAAACTGGTTGGTTTGCCACAGCTTGCAAGAGAGCCTTTTCACTGTTAGATGGCACATCTTCATATCCAGTTATTTTAGCCGTAGAAGTTGCCGTCTTCTTCTTGCTGCAGATGCCATCTTCTCCTTGGTAGGGGTAATTAGCCTCACTCGTGAGACCTCCATTTTTTAGGATATATTGGAAAGCAGTGTCCATGAAACCTCCGTCACAACCATAATCCTCACCTGCTACGTCGCAATCTACGAGCTCTTGCTCTGATAAAGATATTAAATTGCCAGTTTTGAGTTTTGTGATCCCTTCCATTGCTGCCACTGCTGAGAATGCCCAGCAACTTCCTATGCATTAAACATTAAAAAATGATTTATTAGAAACGAATTTTCATTTGTGGTGCGGGGATTGCTCTTTTCTGTTATGCATCAATAGCATGATTTTTAAGATCAAAATCATTGTTCAATTTCATGTGTATTTATTTAGCAATAGGACAGTGGTTGAGTCTGTCTCATAGTATGACAAGTTAAGGTTCTAAATCCTAGGTCTACTTCTGCCTTACATATTAAGATTATATCAGCACTCACCGCAGGAGCCTTGATCTTTGACAGGGGTCACAGCACCGGCCTTTCTCCAATCTATAGTAGTTGGCACAGAAGTTACATTTCTGTACCTAAAGGATCTGGACTTTGAAGTGGACATTAATTTGGAGGGTGGGCTCTTGTAACCAAGGTGCATGGCCTGAAATTCCTCATCTGTTAAGTCTGCAAATTTGTTGAGTCCTAGCTTGTATCCACGGTCCACACCATTGTTAAAGGATTCAATACGTTCAAGGTTGTCCTTAAAAACCAGGTATTTTTTCTGTTTCTCTGCTGTGTCTTTGTAGACACGTCCATGTTGGGCTCTCCATTCTTCATGCCTCTTTAACATGTATTCTTCGTTAAGAGGACGACAAACCGTTTGTGTAGCCCATATGGTTAATATGTTCAACACAAATACCAGAAATATGGATTTGCTTTGTTTTTTAGTCATAGTATCAAGAGAGTATCTATAACTATACAGAAGGAATCTTTGAATGGATGCAGCTATTTTAAAATGGGTATCTGGCACTTTATAGACCAACCTGTCCCTCTCTCGGTGTAGTCAGCTATAGTGACTGACTTGTACCTTTCAACGTTGCTTACAAGATTTAACAAATTAAAAGAGTTGTTTATATTATTTTGAATAATAAAACTAAAAATTGAAAGAGATGATGTTAGATTTCTCTTGAGAATGATCTTGGAAAAAAAAAATTTCATAGAAAGAATTATATACTTACCATTTATAAATAATCATGGGATTTGGTTCAATCAAAAAAAAAAAAAAAAAAAAAAAGGTACTCTACATTACTAATCAAAAACATCTATTATACTTCTGATAATTTAGGGTGTTGTTATGAAATTAAGATTCCATGATTTCATCAATTCAAAATTTTGATTCAAAATAACTTAAACTTTGGCATGATTGATTCTTTGATGTGAAACAGGTTTTCTTCATACATGAAATGACAAAGACTTCGAAGGGAGATACAGTAGGACTAATATAGCACGGAAGGTAAACCTTGATGGAGAAATACCTTCCTTAACGACTAGTATCAAGTTCAATATTTGCATATTATTTGTTCCTATCTTAGCTTATCACTAGACAAAGACTTGACTTGAGAAAATTTTCGTTTGAATTTGTTTTGATGAATTTAATAAGCTGAATTCGAACTTGCTTATCAAACTTATTTAACAAAGGATCTGTACTTACGTTTTTGTAACCGTGTTCGAAAGGTGGCTTAGTAACGAGACTATAGTTCGCGAGCTAGGGAGATGATAGTATATTCTCTCTGTAATGCATATCCATTATTGGTAATTTCTAAAGAACTAACAAAACCAGTGAACAGTTTAGACAATTATTGCTTAGAAATTTTAAGACTCACGACAGTGACAACATTATTTCAAACAATATTATACGTTGTATTAGCGTAAGAATATAGTTGTACGTTATTAGTTGTACAATGGAATTAGTATTTTGATTCTTTAACAAGATATCCACATCGTTGAGATACCATCAAGTACAGTATAATTTGTGTGGATGAAATTAAAGATTCCATGCTGCTCTGCAAGCTTGGAATGATAGCCGTGCAAGTTTATATCCAATTAACGTATTATTTCATTTTAATTATTCCTAAAGCAAAGCTTGTCGCCTACTTAAATTTGCAGCTTTCCATCTGGTTGGAACTTCTTTATTATTGGTTAGAATGAACAACGTGATCGACAGGAAAACAATTTCTCTATTGTTCAAAAATGATTATTGGTTTAATTACTTTTTCTCACTAATATGACGGAGAGAGAGAGAGAGAGAGAGAGAGAGAGAGAGAGAGATTGGTTGTAAATTGTATTACATTTTATGGGTTGATTTAGTTAAATTTTTTAAAACCTGTCGGTTTGGTCTAATTATTACAATTTAAACGAAACTCTGCAAACTAAATTCTGACTTCCTAACAACTATTTTATTTTTAAAACTCATTTTTTAATATATACAATCACTAAAATTCTTAGATTGAATTTTGAGAGCATTAAACAAACCTCCAAGAGAGCATTTCATAACGGCCAAAAAAAAAAAACAGTTGCTGCCGTAAACAATTCGTTTCTCTTATTCATAACCGACTGGTTCATTGTCTTTCTTAATAAAATAATTCACCTAATTTTCTTTAGTCTTACAAATAAAACTTGATCTTCACTGGTTGATCTTCCCGATAAAATCAGAAGGTACTAGAGAAAACCGGCTGATCTTCACCGATCCATCGGCTCTACTATTCATTGCTTAAATAGCTTCTTTGTTTTAATTTGCACTGGCATTTGCTAAAGCCAACGTCTTTATCGACGTCGGACGATTTATTCGGATGTCTACCTTAATCGCTAACGTGTTTGAAAGACCATGTCGACATGTGGCAAATTAGTGGCGATGTGGATTCATATTGGTGACGTGTCATAATATTCGATGATGTGTTAAAACTAATTTTGCAATATGCAAACACCCGGCACAAATGGATGACGTGTGTATATGATGTGGCAAGCTAAGACACTTGGTAGTGATTGATGGCATGGAGATAATGCGACGTGTACAAATATTGACGTGGCAAGTTTGTACAGCTGCCTTATTAAATGACGTGGTCCATAACGGACTACGTGTGTATATGATGTGGCAAGCTAAGACACTTGGTAGTGATTGATGGCAAGCTAACGTGTTTAAAAGACCATGTTAACATGTGGCAGATTAGTGGTGACGTGGATTCATACTGGCGGCGTGTCATAATATTCGATGATGTGTCAAAACTGATTTTGCAATATGTAAACACCCGACACAAACGGATGACGTGTGTATATGATGTGGTAAGCTAAGACACTTGGTAGTGATTGATTGCATGGAGATAACGCGACGTGTATAAATATTGACGTGGCATGTTTGTACAGCTGGCTTATTAAATGACGTAATCCATAACTGATGATATGTTCCACCATGACACGGCAATAACGAACACCTGGCACAATTAGGTGAAGTTCTCGTGTTTACATGGGAATATCAAACTGATGGTGTTTCTGTATGATGTGGCAAGACAGAACACTTAACACTGATTGATGACAAAACAGTACATAATGACGTGTCTAAAAGTTGACGTGGAGAAATTTGTACAGCTGGCCAACATGATGATATGTCGATTTAAAATTGAATGAGTAAGTATCAATTGATGGCGTGTATTTTCGTTGATATGGTCATATTTGTACTCCTGGCAACATTTGACCTGTCACCACTGATAACCCGTCGCACAACTATTTCTTTGATGTGGCACACTTGGACACCTGGCTACATTTGATGACGTGTTTCAGAATTAATTTTTACGTTGTAAGATTTGTACACTTGGGACCATGTGACCTGTCATCCACTGATGGCGTGTCGCACAGCTATTACTTGACGTGGCATGCGCGGACACTTGGCGCCATTTGATGACGTGGGATCCGTTGCACATTTTGGATCATAGATGGCGTGTCTGCGTTGACTTATGTGGGTGAGGGTTTATGACATGTCATAGCAATGACGAAGCAAAATTTGCACGCCCGACATCATTTGATGAGGTGTTTGAAACTTGGCTTAAAGATTATCATGACTTGGATTTCAGATAGTAAGTTTAAACTATGTCGTTGTTGCCTCTGTAACAAATTTCCTAAAATAGTGCAGAAGAAAAACCCTAGCAATTGGACCAGTGAAGGAGCCCCGATCAAGGTAACCTTTCTCTATTCCTCATTTTAATTTTTTATGTCTTTTGTTTTGATCCGATTATTGTTGCATCTTCAGTAACCGTAATCGCATAGCCCTAGAATTAACCTCAGACTTTAATGTAAAACCAGCTCTCAAGTTCTCCTTCTTCCATGTCAAGGGTTTCCTTTTCTTGCGATATTGTGTTTTTTAATAAATTGTTTTGGTTTATCTACTATAGGAATTAATTTTAATAGAATACTATTGTGCACTCATCTTTCAACTTAAGGCTTGAGAGGCAGACAATGGTAAACGCGCAGCAAACAATGGTAAATGCGCAGTGAACTGTGGGGATATATATAGGGAGAGACGCGAGAGAAATTTATTTAATAATTTTTTTTCAAATTTTACAGCAAAATTGGGATTATGCAAAGTTTGTTTATCTTTCAGTTTTGAGAAAAATAAAAGTCTCCCTTACTTTCACCGTTTTGATGCTTTATCTATATTTTTGTTCTTTTTCATATTTGAGTTCTGGAAATTATTATAAGTTTTGGGGCTGGTCTGAATTTCTGGAAGACCTCTAGCCTATTAACACTAACTTCCTTACAGATTTTTATGGTGTACTTCATGTGTTGAAGAGCTTTGAATTCTGAAAATTGTATATTGCTTCACTTACTAAAGCAATACAGAGAAAAGTAGTTTGATATTTATAAGAAATCAATTTTCCGCATGACAGAATGTTGGAATTATTTTTGGTGGAAAAAGGTTTGGGTTTCAAGCACTGAATGAGAGAGGAAAACGTACTTCTAAAGTTGATGGTTTCTATGATAAATCTAATAGGGAGTAAAATAATGCAGGGTTAAGTTCTTAATAATTACTCAACTTTGACAAGGATGAGTAATTGCAAATTTATGATTCTGTTAGGTTTCCTATTATAGCTTTGTTTATCTATCGTTTGTTTCTTGATTAGATGAGCAATGCCTCTGATTGAGCAAATGTGAGCAATGACAACAATGGATAACTCTGTTTCAAGGCCTGAGATAGGAGCCAGTAACTCTCATTTGTACTCTGTCCCAAAACCTCAAGTTATTTACCGCTGTAAAAAATGTCGAAGAATTGTTGCATCAGAAGAGAACATAGTTCCTCATGAGCGTGGAAAGGGAGAGCAATGCTTCAAATGGAAAAAGAGAAGTGGTGACCCCCAGGAGAAGGGAACCACTGAATGCTCCTCCATATTTGTAGAGCCCATGAAGTGGATGCAAACAGGTGACCATAAACTGTAACTATCCTACTATACATTGCAGATGGTATTGTTTTTATTTATAACACTAATTAAATTGATTTTTGTATTGATCAGTACAAGAAGGGTTTGTTGGAGAAGGCCTTGTAGGAGAGAAACTTCAGTGCATGGGCTGCAAACCACGCTTGGGTTCCTTCAACTGGGCGGGAATGCAATGCAACTGTGGAACATGGGTTAATCCTGCATTTCAGCTGCATAAAAGCAGATTAGATGAATGCTTCATATAGAGTCGTATTGTATTTGGTGCAACAGAAAGCAGTGAAATCCTTGGAATTATAGGTGGATAGAAATGCCAAGTTGACTGAACAGTGGCTGTCATTATAAGTTCTAAATTTCTTTTTATTATTCTCTTTTGGCAAATTTACCTTTGCATTGCACGAAACAGCTGTAAAATAAAATAAAATAAAATAAAATAAATCAATACTCAGCATCTAAGCTGTGAACGAACATAAAAGTTAATAGATTTTAACAGCTATAGGATATTGCAGAGTAATAGTAATAGCTTTGATGTAACCAAGAAGTCTCATGGCTATTTTCTGTAGTCCAAACGAGAAATAATTAATTACTGTTAATCCTATTTAATTACAGTATTAAAATAATTAAATATTCAATATATCAACAAACAAGTAGATCTTCATAATTTAGAGTTGGAAAAGAGTGCATTGGTGAGGGTATGGGTATTATTGTAATTTCAGATGAAACTGTTAAAAATTTCCAGTCATTCGTTATTTATTCTCTCGATTTCAATTTCGTCTGGATTGTCCTTCTTTTGTATTGAACTCCATTCCACTCTCGCTCTCAGGTTGCCAAACTTTTGCGGAAAGTACAAATTTTCTTGGCAACCAAACACAATAAACGCACACCTCTCTCGTCATGCCATGTATAAGTTGCGGAGACAGATCCCTAATCCGCGACGACAGCACCGGCAACCTGGTATGCGAATCATGTGGCACCGTCCAAGAATACGATAACTATGAGGCTCGCACCGGCGGCATCAATGGTCCAGAAGGCGTGTTAATTCGTCTGGGAACTTCAGGTACTGGTAGTGTCTTAAATTACCGAGACAAAAAACTTTACGAGGCAAATAAGCTTATTGATGAAATAACCTTCAGATTGGATTTAGTAGGCAAAAAAGTTAGCGAAATTAAGTCCATGATCGATAAAGTTACTGAAAGTGAGTTTGGGCAAGGTGAGTGGTTTCCAGTTTTGATAGGTGCGTGTGCTTATATCGTAGTGAGAAGTGATAATAAATCTTTGTCTGTTGCAGAAATTGGTAATGTGATTGGTTGTGATGTTTATGAATTGGGTAGAATGATAAGGCGTGTTGTTGATCATTTGAATATAAAGCTGCCTGAGTTTGATATAGTGACATCATTTGAGAAGGCTGTGAGGAATTTATTGGATACAGGGAGGGTTGACAGTGATAAAGTTGAAAGAATGCGGGAACAAGGGGTGTTTTTGATACAATGTGGGATTAAGTGGTTTTTAACCACAGGGAGAAGGCCCTTGCCTATTGTGGCAGCGGTGCTAGTGTTGGTGGCAGAGTTGAATGGGGTTGAGTGTGTGAAAATTGAGGAGGTGGCTAGGGATATGCATGCAGCAGTGTCTACATGTAGATTGAGGTATAAGGAGTTGTTAGAGGCACTTGTGAAAGTTGCACAGGCATTGCCATGGGGGAAGGATGTGACCTTGAAGAATATTGTGAAGAACGCACCATTTGTGATTCGGTATATGGAGATCAAGTCGATGGCAAAGTCTGATGGACAGGGGGACGGTTTGGGTTATATTGAATTTGATTTTGGGGAGGTGGTTAGTCAGTGTTTGAGGAAGGATGTTGAGTATGGGGTTGAGGATGATAGCACAGAATGTGATGATTCTCGATATTTTGAGGTCAGAAATAGACAAGGCTTGAATAACATGGGAGACAATGATGTGGATAAGCTTCAGCTTTCACATGAGTGCTTGTCCTTGGCTTATGACAAGTTCTTAAATGAGGGTGGAAGAGGTAAATATGCTGGAAATGTTGAAAGAGTTAATAGTACGAAAAGGAATAGAGTGTTTGATCTTCATCCAACTGAATGGTGGGATGGGAAATCAGATTTAAGCAAGAAGCTTTTGCTGAAACGAATATTAGAAAAAGATGTGGGATTAAATCCTATGCCTCCTTCTTTTGTTAATGGCCATATGGCAGTTGAGAGGAGAAGGGCAAAGATAAATGCTGCAAAGCTTCGTATTGAAAGGGTTATGCATCCACGGAATGCTGATTCAGGTGTTGGTAGTGACTTTTGCTTTCTGGAAGCTCGGAAGAGAAAAAGAAAAGCAAGGGCAAAAGGACTTGATTGGGAAGATTTTGTCATTGAGACCCTCCTTCTTCATCAGGTGAAAGAGGATGAAATTGAGAAGGGGCACTACAATACTTTGCTGGACTTGCATGTTTTCAATTCTGGAATGGTGTGAGAGGTTCCAGCAAGGAGGCTGAACATTTTTAATATTTTTATTGGAACCTTTATTGTTGAAGAGAAAATTTTGGAGAACACTCGTAAAGGTACAGGGAAAATTTAACTTCTTTTTCTTGAGCAAGATACTTTGTTTATATTTTTACAGGAACAAAAACATCAATTTCCTTCTTTTTTTTTTTTTTTTTTTTTTTTTTTTTTTTTTTTTTTTTTTTTTTTTGTAAATCTTACAACTATTTAAGAGTTCAATGACAATTTTGACATGTTCATTGTCATATTTAATATTTAAATATATGCTGTATACACACTCTTGTTATTCTGGTAAGTTGCAGCTTACCCGTATGTTCAAGTTCTAATTTTACCTTTCATCTTGAGGTATTGTTCTCTGTTTGATTGTTTCATGGAATCTCTCTCTACATGCTTGAATTTTGCCATTTACTTTCTCAAAATCACTTATTCTATGAACTTCGTACTTTTATCAGCATTACTTTATAGCTTATCCGTTTTCCTTGATCCACTAGTCTTCATTCCTTATTTCTCTATAAAAGGCTTACTTAGCAAATTAGCTATGGAATTAGAAGAATTACCACGCCCAAAATCTTTTTATCAATAATAATTCAAATCCTTTTGTATTCAGAGAGGGAGAGTTTTGCTTGGGTAAGATTAATGATCTTGTCCACTTTAGCCAGTACAATTGAGATGAAGTTGCCTAACAATATTATGTGATAAAAACATCATATCTTGAATTTTATTGTCTTTCTTTCTAAACACTGGTTTGATTGGTCAACAACTCCTTGATAAGGGAATTGCAAAATGATGGATGGAAATATAATGCAGCAAATGGACAACTACATTTAAGATGTAAAAGCACATAAAATTTTTGCAGGTGCCTGATGGACCCTTCAACAACTTATTGGCCACCAGCAAATGCCCCAACTGGGAAAGTTTTGGTGATGCTGGCAAGTCTCTTGAAGTGAATTTTACCAGTGGGCGGGTTATCAACAATTATCTCAATAATGGGAGGCCAAAGCATGAGCTCCTTAGCCTTTACTCCCTTGAGTTTCTTGATCAACTTCTTGCTGACATAACCAGTTATTTCACTATCATAGCTGACAAGCTTGCTGATCATCTTGAAGTTGTGCTCGACCTTCTTTTTTTGCAGGATCCACATTTATCCCGTATTCCTAACAAAACCAACTTCGATCACATCTTCTAGTGGTAGAAGTCCCAAAGGAAGTCCAAACTCCTCAAGAAGAGAAGTTGCCAGTTTTAGCCCCTCTTCATGACCCTTCTTGACAATTCCTCCTTCCTTCTCTGCCATGGTCTGATGTGTTTCTAGTTTCTCACTTTCTTTTTAATCACTCACTTTGAAGGTAATTTGTTCGATTGAAATTACTGAGATAATGCCTTTATTTATACCAAGTAATCATCTCAGTAAGACAAATTTAAAAGGAGAAACCAAAGTGACTAGCATTGTATTAACCTCCAGAATTGGTTTGCTTTAAACTGGCCTCTACCCTGGTTTAAATGTTTAATGCAATTAGTAAATGTTTTTTTTGCTGATGACTTGGAAAACAAGTCTGCACATTACCTGCATTCGCTATGATGCTGTTTCTCATCAGAACACACAGTTCTGCTTGTGGTACTAGTAGAAAGTTTAATGAAAACTATGAGTAAGTTTAATGTATGTAATATTATCAAAAATTCCATATAGAATCAGAAATAGATCAAGAAGCTACTAGTGGTAGGCTGGTGGCCTGTTCTTGGCGGTAATTTCAGGCTGTCTATAAAAGAATTGTTTCTAATCTCTTGTGATTGATCTGTATTTACCTGTTTTGACTGCTTGTATTTTGTTCTATTGTCTGAGGTTCGCATCTGGTTATCAGTAAGCATTATTTTGTCCCAGACTGAATTGAGCCATTTGTGACTGCAGAAAAATATTCTACTCGGGCACCTGTGTGAAAAGGAGAAAGACAGGAGAGGGGTGATGACACTACTGGCGTTTGGATCCAAAAAGTAAACTGGGTTCTAATTCAATCTCTACAGGTATGCTTGATTGTTGAACTGCCAGATATAGGTAACAAACAGAGTTAACTACTTGTTTTTCTCATTTCCCTGCATGAGAGTACTTTTGGCCTCTACAATTCAGTATCTCATATGAATATATGCTGATTGTGGGGTTTCTGTGATGGGACAAATTCTGAAGCTAAACAAAGTTGTAGTCTAAGTTTAAGTTTTCACTTATGTTTCTATACATATAAAACATAAGTATCTAATATAGATGTACCAAACGTTTTATATTGAACTAATCAAGCAAAACTGAAACACCTAAGCTTTTTGTTTCATGTGTTGTGTAAATCGGATCTTGAATGCCTGGTCATTGCAAATTTGCAATATTCATACATTTATATGAAAAATAACATGTAATATTGATGATTTACCCCCTCATGGAGTGGTAGCTAGTTACATTAATCTTTTATTTTTGAGCTCTAAACCATGGAACTTAATTAATCAATAATTTATTTTTAGATGACATTGCCATATGATCAATAGATTCTCCAAAATGATAGTCAGCCTCAAACCTTATACCATTGGAACTAATTAAACAATTCAATAAACAATACTGCTTTGAGATGACTTTAGGTCAACCAAAATCATTATTAACGACTTGAAGTCAATTTAAAATCACCAAATATGTTCAATCTTCTGCTTAATTTTATAGCATAAAAATATTTTAATTTTCTTCGTCAAAACTTTGATTGCTACTTATGACAATGGACTGGACAATTAATTGATTGCTTTACCAGAAAAATCCAAGAAGCGAGCCAGTTGAGATGTTTATCTTCCAGCCCCCGTTTTTCTGGTACGGTTCCTGTACTTGCTGAAATTCAAGTTTTCAATCAGAGGGAGCTAAAGAAAGTTTTCAAAAATCAAGAGAGGCTACTCTTATGGCTCCATCGAGCCATTGCCTCTAACTTCTTTAAAATTTTATTTTTACACATATATTTTCAGAAATACTTTTATTGATTTCCAAAATATTTCGAAATTTAATTTTTGTCATTTTTTTAAATAAGAAGAAAGGAACGCAAATTACATCAGTATGTTTCTAGGGTAGGAAACCCACAAATATTATGCAACAGAAGACTAAGAAGGCCGTGAGAAGGAGTATAATAGCCAAAGTTGAACCATGACGAGCCATCTAATCTGCACAAACATTGGCTTCTCTATAACTTTTGTCATTTGAATTTAATATGTTTTTAGAATATCCATGTTGCACCAAGTTTTTCTTTTTTAATTTTTGCTCTCTTTAATACTTAAAATTTAATTCCATCCTTGCTTCGACGATCAGTCTCAATCCCTTTGACACTATATATAAACTACTGAAACTATAAATACCCTCTTTGAAATTGCAGTCGTATCAAATTCAAAAACATTAATTAAAGGTCAAAGAACAAGAACTTTCTTCGTTACAAGTGCCAAGAAATTAAGCAATCTAAGATTGAAATAGGATGGATATCAATTTCATTTCATGTTGCTTTTTCCGTTCATTTTCTGGTACCATCATCAATATATATAGCCATTAATTTATAGTAAGGTCATATTCGAGTAATTTACCTTGCAATACACCACTTTCAACCTCCCTATATATATATATATACATTCGAATTAATTAATTGTTGGGTTTGTTAAGTTTTTTTATTATTCTCTTGTTGTTACGCGTAAGTAATCGAATTATACATAATGCATCTCTCGTCAGTCAGACCACGTCCCTACGCGGTTGCCAAAACCACATGTAATAGAGTTCCAAGCAAGCAAAAACAAATAAAGAATAGTACACAACGAATATTATTTGTCTATGAGCATTTTTAGAAATTAAAAAAGTAAAAATTTCTAATTCAATTTTAATTAAATAAATTTTTAGCATTCAGGAGTTGGGAAAAAAGTTAACTAAAAATATCTTTCATTTTTTAAAATTTTCATTATTACATACATTAAAAAAGATAACCACGTCCAAAATCATAGGTAAACAATTCTCAAATTTAGATTCAACAGCAGAAAGTGAAACGAAAGGACACCACTTTTTCTTGTAAGGGTAGACATTGATGATGAGCTCATGGAAGGTAAGGTACCACCTCTAATAATCTGACTTGCAAGCAGCTGCTATGCACTTTGGCCCAAGTTTTGTCGCTTAGAAGCAAGTTGAATATAAACAAAAGGGAAAAATAAAAAAAGTCAATGGGGACTATTTACTATTTTATTCTTTCTTATCCCTCTTTTCTCTTTTGCCTTACCTCCCAAGATGTATATATATATCTCTCTCCATATGTATACATACACCATTATTTTCATAAAAAACACATATCTAAGAGACCAAAACTTAAAGATTTCTCACAAACTCCCAACAATATGACGGTTAGTTCTCTCTGTCTCCGGTCATTTGCTAGGTACTGCGTGTTTTCTTCATTGCTTGTGTCCATTGCAAATGCAACATAAATATGAAGCTTATATTCCTTATGTTGCAGATCACAGAAATGAGAGCGCATATGGATATTAAGTCCTAAGTGATAAGATAAGGATTAGCCGTTTCTATAGCTAAGTATTACATGTTGTAAGTTATCATATTGTAACTGCTCTCTCTATTTAAAGTGTTGTACAGTAGCAACTGAAATACATTGGGGAAAACCTTAATTCATCTGTTATCTTTTATGGTATCAGAGCCGTAAAAACTACGGTTTTTTTTTTTTCTTATACATTTCTAATCATCCAAGATTAGCTCTCTATTTTTTTTTCCCTTTTATCTTTTCCTTCGACTCTATGTCTAGATTTCATGGCTTCATCATCGAATGTTCCAAATATTACCCACTCTTCTGGCCGTACCTTGATTTCATTCAATTCTTCTCAGTTTCCTTTAAAGTTAACGTCCCAAAATTATCCTTCCTGGCGTGCTCAGGTGGTTCCTGTCCTTAGGGGTTATGGTTTGCTTGGGTATGTTGAGCGAACGATTTCTCCTCCTCCTTCGGTTATACAGAAAGATGGGAAGGAGGTACCGAATTCTGATTATGAGTTCTGGGTGTGTCAAGATCAATTGATTTTGGCTGCCATTATAGGTGCTACAAGTTTTTCTGCTATGCATGTGGTTAATTCAGCCGATAACTCTGCTGATGCCTGGGATCGGATTCAAAGTTCCTTTGCAAACAAATCTGCGACTAGAATCATCTCTCTTCGTGAAAAATTATCTAATTTTAAAAGGGAATCCAAGTCAGTTTCTGAGTATTTGTAGATGGTTAAAGTTGTCTCTGATGATTTATCTCTTTGTGGCAGTCCAGTATCTGCTATTGATTTAGTTATTTATGTGCTCAACGGAATTGGACCTGAGTTTAAGGAAATAGCAGCGGCTGTGCGTGCTCGTGATTCTATAATCTCGTTTGAAGAATTAGAAGACAAGCTTCTTGCACATGAGTTGTATCTCAAACGCACTGATCCAACTTTTGAAGTGGTGCCAGTTACTGCAAATTTTGTTCGGAAAGGATCTTCTTTTCGAAAGAATGATGCTTCTGTTGATAAGTCCAACTTCCCTCTTGACTCTCAAGGTCGACAGATGAACAATTATGGTCGGTCGAAGATTACTTGCCAGATTTGTGATGGTCACTCAGCAAAACAATGCTTTAAGGCAAAGAATTTTTTCAAGAACAATTTTCCTCAACCACGGGCAAATTCAGTTACTTCTTCTGCTTCTCCTGACAACAGCTGGGTTCTTGATACTGGGGCAACTCATCATGTCACCAATGATTTACAGAATCTCTCACTTCGTGCTCCATATGATGGCCTTGATGAGCTTCATTTGACTGATGGATCAGGTTTGCGTATTACACATGTTGGTTCACAGCGTCTTTCTTTTCCTTCAAAGACATGCTCTCTTACTAATGTGTTGTGTGTTCCTAAAACTAGAGAGAATCTCATATCTGTCTCTGAGTTTTGTTTACAGAATAATGTGTCCATTGAATTTTTCTTTGATTGTTTTCTTGTGAAGGATCTGGTCACGGGGGAGATCATAACAAAAGGGCGAATTAATGATTCCTTGTATCGTCTGTCGTCTTTGTCTACAGACCGATTGGCTTCTAGTCCTCAAGCTTGTGTTAGTGTTCGTGCATCTTCGTTGTTTTGGCATAATCGTCTTGGTCATCCTTCCAAGAAAATCTTAAGTTATATTTTGTCTAAATTCAGTTTGCCTGTTTCTCTTAGTGAAAGCTTTAATTGTGATTCTTGTCAATGTAATAAGAGTCATAGACTCGCGTTTGGGACGTCGTCTTTAAAAAGTTCTCGTCCTTTAGAGTTATTATATTCAGACTTGTGGGGTCCTGCTCCTGTTGAATCTGTTGATGGGTTCAAATATTATGTTATTTTTGTTGACCATTTTACGAAATATATTTGGTTGTTTCCTTTAAAATTCAAGTCTGATGTTTCTACAATCTTTCCCGTGTTTCAAAAGCTTGTTGAGAATAAGTTTTCCACTAAAATTGTGTCTGTTTATACTGATGGGGGAGGTGAATATACTGCTTTAGGATCAATTTTTCGAAATAATGGTATTTCTCATCTTCTAACACCACCTCACACTCCTCAACATAATGGGGTAGCGGAACGTCGGCATAGACATTTGGTTGAAACTGGGCTTACTCTTCTTCATTCAGCCTCTTTGCCGAAAACATACTGGTCTTATGCTTTTAAAACTGCAGCATATTTAATTAACAGACTCCCAACTCCAATTCTTGGTTATTTGTCGCCTTATTATAAGCTTCTTGGTCAACATCCAAATTATAATAGTTTGAGGGTTTTTGGTTGTTTATGCTACCCGTGTCTTCGACCTTATGCTAAAAATAAATTTTATATAAAGTCTAAACCATGTATCTTCTTGGGATACTCTTCCAACCAGAGTGCTTATCTTTGTTATGATTATAATAGTGGTAGACTTTATGTTTCTAGACATGTGCAGTTTTGTGAAATGATTTTTCCAGGTCAAGATAAACTGGAGAATGCTACAGCCCCTGTCGATTCTTGGTATGATCTTTCTGTTATCAATTCTGCTCCTCCTGTACAGGCGGTTCCGTTTTACTCTTCTAATAGTGACACTTCTTCTGCTGACTTGTTATCTTCTGGTTTAGCTGTCACTCCTTCTCCAAATAACGTAGCTGCTTCACTTTCTGTTCCAGTCGAAGTAGCTGTTCCAGAGTCTGAGTTAATCGAGTCTGATCCTGTCCCATTGCAAGTTGTATCAGATTCTGTTTCTGTTTCCAATCCTGTTGCGCGAATGCACCCTATGAGAACTAGATCCCAAAATAATATTTTCAAGCCTAAACGTCTTAATCTAGTCACTAAATATCCTTTACCTACTGCTATTGAACCAACATGTGTTTCGCAAGCTTTAAATCATAATGAGTGGCGTGCTGCTATGTCTGATGAATATAATGCATTAATCTCTAATGGAACTTGGTTATTAGTGCCTCCTGACAGGAATCAAAATTTGGTGGGTTGCAAATGGATCTTTCGGTTGAAAAAGAATCCAGATGGGAGTATTGCAAAGTATAAAGCGCGCTTGGTTGCAAAGGGTTACAGTCAGAGACCGGGGGTGGATTTTGAAGAAACATTTAGTCCTGTTTTAAAGCCAGCAACAATTCGGGTTATTCTTACACTTGCAGTGACAAAAAGGTGGGACATCAGACAATTAGATGTTAATAACGCATTTCTTCATGGGCCTTTACAGGAAGATGTTTATATGAGACAGTCACCCGGATTTGTTGATAATTCTAAGCCAAATCATGTTTGTAAATTGGTGAAGGCCTTGTATGGCCTTCGACAAGCTCCACGAGCTTGGTATCAGGCTTTACGAAAGTGTGTTTTGGATTTTGGGTTTATTCAATCCAAATGTGATCATTCTTTGTTTTTGTATTGTAACGATGGTGTAGTTTGCTATTTCTTAGTCTATGTTGATGATTTACTTCTCACAGGAAATAGTCCAAGCTTTATTCGGTTATTCGAGAAAGAACTTGCTTCTAAGTTTTCACTTAAGGAGCCACAGCCCTTACATTTCTTTTTGGGGATTGATATCCATCGGTGCAAAGATGGACTTTTCTTATCACAACATCATTATATTACTCGGCTTTTACTTACAACGAAAATGGATGGTTCAAGGCCGGTTAGAACACCTATTGCCACGACAGCTATATTGGTTAAAAATGATGATGATAAGTTCATTGTTGATGGTACAGGTTTTCGGAAATTGGTGGGAGCTTTGCAGTATTTGACTTGGACACGCCCGGATATTTGTTATTCAGTCAATAAATTATCCCAGTTTATGCAGAAACCCACTGCTAAACATTGGGAGGCCCTCAAACGTCTGATGAGATATTTGAAGTCTACAATTGATCATGGGATTCTTGTGTCTCCTCACACTTCTTTGCAATTTCATGCCTTTTCGGATGCCGATTGGGCAGGTGATCCAATTGATAGAATGTCTACAACTGGATTTGTTTTGTATTTGGGATCTGTACCTATTTCTTGGTCTTCTAGGAAGCAAATATCAGTAGCACGGTCATCAACCGAAGCTGAATATAGAGCAGTGGCATCAGCAATATCAGAAATGGTTTGGGTACAATCATTGTTGGTTGAGTTGGGTTGTTCGAATAGCTCTATTTCTTGTCCAGTATTATATTGTGATAATGTTTCAGCCACATATGCTTGTCACAATCCGGTTTATCATTCCAAGATGAAGCACATCGAGATTGATATACACTTTGTGCGTGATTTGGTTCAAAAAGGCAAGATTCGAATTGCTCATGTTTCTTCTAAGGACCAATTGGCAGATTTGTTGACAAAAGCATTGCCAAGGTCCATATTTGCGACAAATCGATACAAGATTGGTGTTCGTTGTGGAACCTCAATCTTGCGGGGGAGTATTAAGTCCTAAGTGATAAGATAAGGATTAGCCGTTTCTATAGCTAAGTATTACAGGTTGTAAGTTATCATATTGTAACTGCTCTCTCTATTTAAAGTGTTGTACAGTAGCAACTGAAATACATTGGGGAAAACCTTAATTCATCTGTTATCTTTTAATGGATTGTGCTGGCTGCGAGACCAAAATCAAGAAGGCTCTTCAGAAAGTAGATGGTGTGTATATTGATTTCCTTTTCTTCCTCTTCTTTTAAGAGAAGGGTTTAAACTTTAATTAATTTATGGTAACTAAATTTATATTTTTGTTGTTTGTACAGGAATTGATGATACAGACATAGACATGGCCATGCAAAAGGTGACAGTAATGGGTTGGGCAGACCAGAAGAAGGTTCTTAAAGCAGTAAGGAAGACAGGAAGAAGAGCAGAGCTATGGCCGTACCCTTATAATCCTGAATACTATAACTTCAACCAACAGTATTACTGTCTGCAGAAACTAGAAACCCAACCAGCTGCACTCACCTATTATGAAACTCAGTACTCCACTTCCTCTTACAACTACCGAAAGCATGGATACAGTAATGAGGACTATGGCTATTACCAAACGCCACCGTATTCAATTGCTGTTGATGAACAGGCTAGTGACATGTTCAGTGATGAAAATCCTCATGCTTGCTCTATAATGTGATGATTTCTCAGGACACAGTTTCTCCATATATTTAGAGTTTGATTTTGAGTTCAAGAGTTCTTGTAATATATATTGTTGTTTCTGTGAGGGAAAATTAACCTCGTACGCAGTAAGGAAGTGCAAGATATTAGTAAGGCGTGGCGTATATATAAATATGATTTATTAATCATGAATAGATCTTCATATTTTTCCTTGGTGTAATCAATTGGCAAATCCACTCCCAAGCTTTTAATTAAATCCAAATTTCCAGGGGTAGCATGTTAGGAAATCAGCTCTGATACCACTTGTTAGGATACCGGCAATAAAAATACGAGAATAATTAAGCAGCGAAAATATTAAAATTGGGACACGTAGAAATTTACGTGGTTCACCCTCAACTGTTTAGGGCTACGTCCACGGGACCAACTCCGAATATTTCTTCCACTATTAAAAATAGTAGGCTTACAAAGAGAGTAATACAAAATAGTGGCACTCACAAGTGTTTCCCAAAAATACCCTAATAATCTTCACTATTTTCTAAACCCTTCGTTTTAAGAACCCTTTCTTAAAACTCATAAAAACTCTCTATTTTTCTCACTTATTCTTTCGTTGCTCTTGTTGGTGCGTCTGTGCTGAATGCTCCTGCCTCTATTTATAGGCAAAGATTTGAGAGAGCCGTGCATTGCTCATGCACGGCTCTTCATTATTTTCAACTGGCATGCCAACCATTCAATGGTTGGTTGCCAACCTTTGATTTTTTTTTTTTTCTTTTCATAATTGTGTGGGTCCCACTTGAGTGGGCACACCACCACCAACAAATCTCCCCCTGCACGCTCAAGTGGGGACGTTAGCCATACTCTCCATCATCCCTGCAGCTAATCGGCAATATTCAAACTTGTCTTTTGGAAGAATCTTCGTTAACATATCTGATCCATTTTCATCTGTATGGATCTTCTCAAGCTGTAACTGCTTCATCTCCAATACATCCCTGATCCAATGATATCTAACATCAATGTGCTTTGATCTTGAATGAAAGGAGGAATTCTTCCCAAGATGAATTGCACTTTGGCTATCGCAGAAAATCAAATATCGTTCTTGATGAATTCCGAGTTCATTCAAGAACTTCTTCATCCACAGCAACTCTTTGCATGCTTCTGTTAGTGCTATGAATTCTGCTTCAGTTGTTGATAAAGCAACACACTTCTGCAATCTTGACTGCCA
Source organism: Jatropha curcas (assembly GCF_041381405.1). Taxonomy (NCBI): domain Eukaryota; kingdom Viridiplantae; phylum Streptophyta; class Magnoliopsida; order Malpighiales; family Euphorbiaceae; genus Jatropha; species Jatropha curcas. Next base: position 7,881,770 of record NC_143161.1, read on the forward strand.
TGACACAGCTCCCCCTGCAAATGTGATTAGATACCCTGATGTGGACTTTCTCGAGTCAACATCCCCAGCCATATCTGCATCAGTATAACCCACTAATATTGGCTTCTCATCTCCAAAGCATAAACATACTTTGGTCGTACCTCGAAGATATCTGAAAATCCATTTTACTGCAGCCCAATGTTCCTTTCCAGGATTTGAAAGAAACCGACTCACTACTCCGACTGAATGAGCAATATCTGGCCGTGTACAAACCATGGCATACATTAAGCTTCCAACTGCTGAAGCATATGGAATCTTTTCCATCTCTTCCTTCTCTCCATCAGTAGAAGGGCACTGTTTTGAGCTTAATTTAAAGTGATTAGCAAGAGGACAACTAACCGCTTTAGAATTTTCCATTTTAAACTTTTGAAGTACTTTCTCAATGTACTTCTCCTGTGACAACCATAATTTCTTGGTTCTTCGATTTCTCGTAATCTTCATACCAAGAATCTGCTTTGCTGGTCCCAAGTCTTTCATAGCAAAAGACTTACTTAGCTGTTTCTTCAAGCTATTAATTCTGACAGAATTCTGACCAACAATCAACATATCATCTACATAGAGCAAGAGAATAATGTAGTCATCATCAGAAAATTTCTTTACGAAGACACAGTGATCTGAAGTGGTCTTTTTGTAACCTTCCTTCCCCATAACAAACTCAAACTTCTTGTACCACTGTCTTGGTGCCTGCTTCAAGCCGTACAGGCTCTTCTTCAGTTTACAAACATAATCTTCTTTCCCCTTTTTTATGAAACCCTTTGGCTGCTCCATGTATATTTCTTCTTCCAAATCTCCATGTAGGAAGGCAGTTTTTACATCCATTTGCTCGATTTCCAGATCAAAACTGGCGGCCATTCCGAGCACTGTCCGAATGGATGTCATTTTCACAACTGGTGAAAAGATTTCATCAAAATCAATACCCTTTCTTTGATTGAATCCTTTCACAACCAGTCTAGCTTTGAATCGTGGTTGGGAGCTGTGTTCTTCCTGCTTGATCCTGAACACCCACTTGTTCTTCAAAGCTTTCTTGCCTTTGGGCAACTTTACCAGCTCAAATGTTTTATTTTCATGCAAGGATTTCATTTCTTCTTGCATGGCTTCAATCCAGTTCCTTTTGTGTTCACTTTCCATTGCTTCTTCAAAGCATTCAGGTTCTCCCCCGTCAGTCATCAATACATATTCATTTGCTGAATATCTAGTAGATGGTTGTCTGACTCTACTAGACCTTCTTAATGTTTGAGAACCTTCTGGTGCTGGTAGCTGAACAGGAACACCATCAAAATCATCTTCTGGTTCATTCTGATGAGGAATTTCTGGATTTTCTAACTCTGGCTCTTGTTCTTGTGGAACATTTTCTTCATCTCCAACTTGTCTTTGTTCTGTTGCTGGAGGAACTATTTGCACATCTGTTGAATCATCTTCAGATCTATCGGCAACTTGCTTCTGAGTCTTTTCAACATCTTCAATAGTCTGATTTTCAACAAATACAGCATCTCTACTTCTTATCATCTTTTTCTGGATTGGATCAAAAAATCTATAGCCAAATTGATCTTGACCATAGCCAATGAATACACATTGTCGAGTCTTGACATCAAGCTTAGACCTCTCATCCTTAGGAATATGCACAAATGCTTTGCAACCAAACACCCGCAAGTGATCATAGGAAACATCCTTTCCTGACCATACTCGTTCTGGAGTATCATACTGAAGAGGAACACAAGGTGAACGATTTATAAGATGAACTGCTGTAAGAAGAGCTTCACCCCAAAATCTTTTAGACAACTTTGCATGTGAGAGTAAACATCTGACTCTCTCCATCAAAGTTCTGTTCATCCTCTCAGCCAAACCATTCAATTGCGGCGTCTTGGGAGGTGTTGTTTGATGTCGAATACCATGCTCTTTGCAGAAAGCATCAAATGGCCCAGTGTATTCTCCACCATTATCTGTTCTGATGCACTTCAGCTTCTTGCCTGTCTGTCGCTCAACTAAGTTTAGAAATTGTTTAAAAACATCTAAAACTTGATCTTTAGACTTCAAAGTGTACACCCAGGTCTTCCTAGAATGGTCATCGATAAATGTAACGAAGTATCGATTTCCACCATATGACATCGTCAATGGTCCACACAGATCTGAATGCACCAGATCTAACACATTCTTCATTCTGGAAGGCTGAGAAATCTTGAAGGCTACTCTATTCTGCTTTCCTGCCATACAATCAGAACATTTTTCTAAATGGACTTTATCCAATCCAGATAGCATGTTGTTTTTGACCAGAGTTGTCATTCCTTTTTCACTCATGTGGCCTAGTCGTTTATGCCACAATTCAACTGCACTGTCATCCTCCGCTATATTTAAAGTATCTCGGGAGAGCTTCGCATGCATCACGTACAGCTTTGGATCTTTCTTTCCATGGGCTACCACCATGGAACCTTTTGTGAGCTTCCACCGCCCATTTCTGAAAATGCTACAGAAATTTTCATCATCAAGTCTGCCAATCGAGATTAAATTAGAATGCATGTCTGGTACATGCACGACATCTTTTAGAATTAATCTCGAACCATTTTCTGTCTCCAGGCAAATGTCTCCCTTACCGACGACTTTCAACAGTTTGCCGTCTGCTATCTTGACCACACCCAGATTTTCTGGTGTGTAAGATGAAAAATTCTCTCTCCGGGATGTTGCATGAAGTGTAGCCCCACTATCAATTACCCAACTGGTCTCCTGGGTTGCAAGATTGATAGTGTCTTCAATGAACAGGTGGAACTCAGCAATAACATTGGCTTCATCATCACTGCTTTCTTCTTTCTTTGCCTTGCCTTTGATCTTCTCCTGATCACTTTTGAACTTCCGGCAATACCTTTTAATGTGCCCCTTCTTCCCACAATGATGGCACACAATATTGGCAAATTTGTTTGATCTACCTCTGCTCTTATCTCTTGTATTTGAGCTTCTAGATTGGCTCCTCCCTCTGGGCTGATTATTTCTTTTAGCATCTGCTAAAAAAATGTCTGATGAAGAAGGATTCTGTGCTTTACGTCTCATTTCTTCATTCAAAACAGCATTTTTAACAAATTCCCAGCTAACTCCACTATGTGGTGTAGAGTTTGTTATTGATATCTTCAAAGTCTCCCAAGACTCTGGTAAGGAGGCAAGCACCATAAGGCCGAGGATTTTATCATCAAATTTTATGCCCATATTTGACAGCTGGTGAATAGTCGCCTGCATTTCACTCAAGTGATCTGCTACAGAAGTACCTTCTTGGTATTTGAAATTCATCAGCTTCGTCAAATAAAATAATTGGTTGTTGCCGGATTTTGAGGCATATAGCTGTTCAAGCTTGTCCCATAATGTTCTGGCGTGAGTCTCGTTACATATGTGGTTGTACACATTATCATCGACAAATTGTCGAATATAACCACAAACTTGTTCATGCTCGAAAGCCCATTCTTCATCAGTCTTGTCTTCCGGTTTGCTTGAACCAAACACGGGCAAATGCATTTTGGTTACCATAAGGAGATCTCTCATTTTATTTCTCCATATATGGTAATTTGCGCCATTTAGACTGATCATTTTGCTTGTTCTAGCTTCCATGACTTTTGAGTGAATAGTAACCGTATATATAAATAGTACCAGTATATGAGAATAGTAACTGTACACGTGAATAGTACCTGTATATGTGAATAGTACTATACGTGAATAGTACCTGTATGTGTGAATAGTACTATACGTGAATAGTGCTGGGCTTAACAGTGACGGGCTCAGCAACAGTAACGTCAATAGTAACTATTCACCATCAACTGCGAGTTACTATTTTACTATTCATCACTAAGTCGATTTTGCAACGTCTTTCCGAGCGGACTGCACCAACGGACTCGTCGTAATTTTCTCGTCTTCGTGGTATATTTATTTTCAAAATATATCCACGGATCCGGTACCGCTATCTGACCGGCTGAACCAGGCTCTGATACCACTTGTTAGGAAATCAGCTCTGATACCACTTGTTAGGATACCGGCAATAAAAATACGAGAATAATTAAGCAGCGAAAATATTAAAATTGGGACACGTAGAAATTTACGTGGTTCACCCTCAACTGTTTAGGGCTACGTCCACGGGACCAACTCCGAATATTTCTTCCACTATTAAAAATAGTAGGCTTACAAAGAGAGTAATACAAAATAGTGGCACTCACAAGTGTTTCCCAAAAATACCCTAATAATCTTCACTATTTTCTAAACCCTTCGTTTTAAGAACCCTTTCTTAAAACTCATAAAAACTCTCTATTTTTCTCACTTATTCTTTCGTTGCTCTTGTTGGTGCGTCTGTGCTGAATGCTCCTGCCTCTATTTATAGGCAAAGATTTGAGAGAGCCGTGCATTGCTCATGCACGGCTCTTCATTATTTTCAACTGGCATGCCAACCATTCAATGGTTGGTTGCCAACCTTTGATTTTTTTTTTTTTCTTTTCATAATTGTGTGGGTCCCACTTGAGTGGGCACACCACCACCAACATAGCAGTGGCTGCTATTCTAGATGCTCCAAATAACATGCTTTGCTACCTGAAATTACAATATTAATTTAAAAACCAATAAAAACTAAGGTCATTCGTCAGTAGCTTTTGTCAAGTTTTTTATAGTGTTAGATAACATAGCATTTGAATTAGCTTTTTAGAGCTTAAGAAGTTAATTTACTTAATGTTTAGCTTTTTAACGTTTATGAAAAGCTACTCAAAAACAGCTAATTTTGCCAAAAACTCTTAGTAATACATTACTTAAAAAAATAAAATTAAAAAAGATGCAAAAATAAGACATTTAAGTATATACTTGAGTACCTGAATTGTGAGGTTCCAACCCCACCAGCACCTCCTAAAATTAGAATGGATTTACCAGCAGGAAAACCAGCTTGTTCAAGGCCTTGATAAGCAGACTCAATGGCTAAGGGTAAGCCAGCAGCTTCAACAAAATTCAGATTCTTAGGTTTAAGAGCCAACAGCTTCTCTTCAACAGCAGTGTATTCTGCTACTGACCCAAATTGTTTTGGATGGTTCAATGGTAGCTCATTAATGTTTCCATATACTTCATCTCCTACCTTAAACTTTCTGACTTGATTTCCCACTTTAACCACCACAACAGCTACATCGTACCCTGGAATAGTCTACAGAAGAACAACCAAAGATTAAGGCAATGTTTGGTTTATGAAAATATGAAATCGGATAATTTATAATAGAAGGATATATACTGAATCATGAAAGGAGGTCTTACAGGAAGAGGAGGAAGAGGAGGGTGGTCAGTGCCATCGAACCAGCCATGCAAAACATAATACTGATTCATTATTTTGATGTGCACCGGATTAAGTCCAGCAGCTACAACTTTAACCAACAATTGATCCTCTCTAATCTCAAGGACTGCAATTTCTGTATTTAATTTCAACATATAAGCAACAGAATTCCCATGTTCACGATAAACCCATGCCTTCTGTTTAGTTAGAATGGAAGCAGCCATACTGGGAATTAGGAACAAAATAATCTTCTTCTTCTTCTTTTTTCTTTTTCTTTTTTGAATGAGTCAGTTGTTTAATACCGATACATAAAATTTTGGGTTCAATTAATTCCTAGTTTGAGAAATCACCACGTTGAAACTATGTCTGTTTCATTTGCTCAACTACTTATCTTCGACGGAGATATCATGCCAAAGGAGATAAGATTAAATATTGAAGATGAGGACAGGCCGTTTGAACAGAACCTGGGACATTTAGGACCCAACAGCAATTGTCTCGCCATCGGATTGCATGGAAGACACCTTGTTTGTATTAGTGAAACTACAGCCGTTACTTAGTATTTTGGAAACTAACATAATCAAGGCCACCAATTCCTCTATATCAGCATAATCACAGAAAATTCAAATTAATTGTAAATATGTAATTTAGTTCCTTTCTTTATTTAGCCTCTGTTTTGTGTATATAAACTTGTACTGAATATCATTAAACATATGACAGATTTTACATCGTTCATTAAACCTTTATTGTATCAGAGCCCTCTGCTTAATTCATATTATTTTTTTCTTTTCTTTTTTCCTTTCCTTCCATGGCTCCTGAAACACCTACTGATTCCTCTTCTTCAAAAACACCAACAATCCTCAATTCAGCAGCAATCGGTAATCCTTCTATTTCTTTACACAATAATCAGATCATAACTTTTAACCCCTCATCTCAGCTAACTATTAAATTATCTGGCAGTACAAATTTTCCAACCTGGAAAGCTCAAGTTTTTACACTTCTCTGTGGCTATAATTTACTTTCTTTTCTTGACGATTCAGTTGAACCACCTCCCCAAATAATCAAACAATCTGATCTTGATGTGTTAAATCCTGAATACAAGGTTTGGTTTCGTCAGGATAATCTAATTCGTAATGCTCTTATTGCCTCTGTAGAGCCTACAATTGCCCCTTTTATCGCAAATGCCTTAACCTCTAAACAAGCCTGGGATCATCTTCACACTACCTATGCCAATAAGTCTCAAACCAGAATTTTTACTTTTGCGTGATCTTCTTGCCAAAGTTCAAAAAAATTCAAAATCCGTTGAAGATTATCTACGTGAAGTTGTAGTTTTGCAAATGAGTTAGCTGCTGCTGGATCCCCCATTGATAACACTGAATTGATTGTAAAAATTCTTAGTGGGCTTGGACCTGATTATAAAGAGATTACTGCATGTTAAAACAAACTACAGTGGAGAATTTACAGATTAAATCTTATGAGATTGATAGAGAATTCCAGCATGTATTTCATTGAAGAATACTGCAGAATTTATACAAGAATGGAAATAACAAACTTCCTATTTAGAAGCCACTCATAAGGTGGATAAAAACTGAATAAAAAATCTGCAACTAAGAGCTAAAAAACAGCCACTAACTTAAGCCACTAACTCCATCATTTGATGCTGTAAAAAAAAAGAAATAACAGAAAAATATTAACAGTATGCTGGAACTGAAATGCCAGAATCTAACACTCCTCCTTGGCATTTCGGTGACAAACACCAATTCTTTGTCTCAAGTCTTCAAATCTCTCCTTAGGAATGGCCTTGGTAAAAATGTCTGCAAGCTGATTTTCAGATGAGCAATGTACAAGTAGCACTTCGTTAGATTGTTGAACTTCTCTGATAAAATGAAACTTAATTTTGATATGCTTCGTTCGACCATGAAACACTGGGTTTTTGGAGATTGAAACTGCCGAAATATTATCACACATGATCTTTGTAGCTTCTGTCTGCTCACACTGCAAATCTTTTAGCATCTTCCTTAGCCAAATAGCCTGGTTTACAGCAGAGGCAGCAGCAATGTACTCTGCTTCTGCTGTTGATTGAGCTGTAGTTTCTTGTTTTTTTGAGCTCCAACTGAAAAAACTTGTGCCCAATGAAAATAAGTATCCAGAAGTGCTTCTTGAGTCTTCAATACAGCCACCCCAATCGCTGTCACAGTAACCAACCAACTTCAAACTCTCCCCTGCAACTGCTGCAAAGAACATCCCAAATGTGCTGGTTCCTTTTATATACCTTAACACCCTTTTGGCAGCTGTAAAGTGGGTTTCCCTAGGTGAATGCATGAACCTAGAGAGCAAACTTACAGCAAATAGAATGTCAGGTCTGCTAGCTGTAAGGTACAGAAGACTACCAATTAAACTTCTATAGAGGCTTGCATCTACTTTTTCAGCATTTTCATCCTTGCCTAGCTTTAAACCAGTAGAAATTGGAGTGCTTACAGGTTTGCAATCTTGCATTTTAAACCTGTATAAAATATCAGAAATGTATTTCTGCTGACTTATAAAAAAACCATCACTAGTTTGCAGCACCTCCATCCCAAGAAAGTATTTCATGATTCCAAGATCAGTCATCTCAAAGACTTTCTCCATTTCATTCTTGAACTTTTGAATGAGTTCAAGTTTGCTACCTGTCACAAGCATGTCATCAACATAAATTGAAACAACTAAACACTCATCATCTGTATTTCTTACATACAAGGTAGCTTCACTTTGACTTCTGCTAAAGCCAAGGCGCATGAGATGATTGTCCATCCTTTCATACCAAGCTCTCGGAGCTTGTTTTAAGCCATACAAAGCTTTCTTTAGAAGATAAACTTGATCCTCTTTACCAGGAATTAAAAAACCATCAGGTTGCTCTACAAAAATCTCTTCATTGAGAAACCCATTCAGAAATGCTGATTTGACATCAAGTTGGTGAATTTGCCATGAATTGTGAGCAGCAAAAGCAAGAAGGAGTTTGATTGTATCATACCTTGCTACTGGAGCAAAAGTTTCTTGGTAATCCATACCATATTGTTGTGCATATCCCTTCACCACCAATCTGGCTTTATGCTTACAAACTGAACCATCAGAATTAAATTTGGTCTTAAAGACCCACTTTACACCAATCACCTTGCGATTTGCTGGCCTATCAACTAGCTGCCATGTCTCATTCTTGTTGATCATTTCTAATTCAGCTTGCATAGCTCTCCTCCATGCTTGAAATTCTTGTGCTTCATCGTAGCTTGTTGGTTCATTGACAACTAAGCTACACCTTTCATAAACGTCCTCTAAGGACTTTGTACCTCTCACCGGTAAGTCATCCACCAAATCATCTGCTACAAGTTGAGGTTGCTCTTTTGGAAAGAGATTAGCTTGAGTATCCTTTTGATTCTCCCAACACCAAACAGCAGCCTCATCAAACTTTACATCTCTGCTCAAAATTATTTTTTCAGTTTTCAAGCAGAAAATTCTGTACCCTTTACACGATGAACCATAGCCCATGAAAATGCCTTTTTCAGCCCTGTTGTCTAGCTTGCTTCTTTTTGATTCAGAGACTTGATAATAACATATACACCCAAAGATTCTGATATGATGTACTGTTGGCTTGTGGTCATACCAAGCTTCATAAGGAGTCTTGTCTTGCAAAGCTTTTGTGGGAAGTCTATTTAATAAATAGACAGAAGTATTGACTGCCTCTGCCCAGAATTGGTTTGGCATTTGTTTCTCAATTAAAAGACACCTGGCCATCTCCATTATTGTCCTATTCTTCCTTTCAGACACCCCATTTTGTTGCGGAGTGTAAGGTACAGTCATTTGATGTTCAATGCCTGTACTTTTACAAAATTCAGCAAACTGGCGAGAAGTATATTCTCCTCCATTGTCAGATCTTAAAGCTTTAATTTTAAGATTACATTGATTCTCTACTAAAGCTTTAAATTGTTTAAACATATCAAAGACTTCACTTTTGAGTTTAATGAAATAAACCCAACACATCCTGGTGCAGTCATCAATAAATAGGAGAAAATAATTGTTACCACTCAAGGACTTGGTTGTCATCGGACCACACACATCAGTGTGGACGAGTTGAAGTTTTTGATTTGCTCTCCATGCCTGATTTGTTTGAAATGGTAGCTTCGATTGCTTCCCTTGCTGACAGATCTCACAAACTTGAGTATCATAGGAAATTTCAGGCATATCTTCCACCAGACCCTTCTTGTTCATTTCAGCAATTGTTCTTTGATTGAAATGTCCCAGCCTTTTATGCCATAAGTTTGTAATTGAATGTGAAGCACTTGTGTAAGCTTTCTCAGATGCTTTCTCCCAATTTACCACAAAACTTCTATTTTTCATGTTCACACTAAATAATTCAACTCCAGAAGGATCAAAAACAATGCATTTGTCATCCTTAAAAAGAAGTGAATAATTTTTTTCAAGCATTTGCCCAACACTTAGCAAATTTTGGCTAATTTCAGGTATGTACAAAACATCTGGAATGGTTTTGATACCTGATTTTGTTAAGACAGCCACTAATCCTCTTCCTTTGACTTCTAGGAATTCTCCATTTCCCACCTTTACTTTGGATTTGTAGGTAACATCAAGAGTCCTGAACATCTCTGCATCATTGCACAAGTGATGAGTGCAGCCACTGTCGATAAGCCATGCATCAGAGAAGTCATTCATTGAGAAGCAAGAAACTGCAAAAAGTTGCTCCTCCTGTGCATTATTTTCGTCTGCCATTTGAGCTTGAGAAGGTTTTGAGCCTTTGTTTTTGGATTTGCAGACTTTGGAAACATGCCCAATCTGCTTACAACTGCCACATACAGCATCAGGTCTCCACCAGCAATATTTCTCAAGATGTGTTGTTTTTTTGCAGTGTTTGCAAGAAGGAAACAGTTTCTTTGACCCTTCACTGCAATTTCCACCATCGTGCTTGCCCTTATTTTTCTGGTTGGGATGATGTTTCCCCTTATAAGAGTTTTGCTTTTGCATAGAGAAAGCTCCTTCGGTGAATCTCTCCTGCCTCATATTCCTTCTTTGCTCTTGCGCTTGAAGTGCACTCATTAGTTCACCTAATGAAATCGTACTTAGGTCCTTGGACTCTTCAAGAGAAGAAATCTTGGATTCAAACCTCTCTAGAAGAGTCACAAGAACTTTTTCCACAATTCTTGTATCTGAGAAATCTTCACCAAGCAATCTTATGTTATTAACAATCAAAGAAATTCGATCGGCATACTTACTGATTGTTTCATCCTCCAACATGTTCAACGACTCAAATTCCCTTTTCAAGTTCAAAACTTGCATTTGACGTGTTCTATCACTGCCTTGGTATTCTTCCTTCAACCTGTCCCAAGCCTCCTTTGCAGTTTTGCAAGCCATAATTCGGTAGAACACAGAATCTGCTACTGAATTTTGAATAACTGACTTGGCTCTAGATTTCTTTGCTTTTTCTTCACTGTTGGATTTGATTTGTGCTAAGGTGGGGTTTGCTGGTAGAGAAGGAATTGGTTTATCCTCTGTTACAGATTCCCATAGATCAAAGGCTTCCAAGAAAGCTTGCATCTTCACTGACCAAATGTGATAATTTTGACCAGTTAAGATGATAGGCGGGTTTAAAGATTGGCTGCTGGATGCCATTTGGAGTTTTGGATTAAAAAAACTTTGGTTGTAGTTTGGTCCCGTAAGATAAACTGCTCTGATACCACTGTTAAAACAAACTACAGTGGAGAATTTACAGATTAAATCTTATGAGATTGATAGAGAATTCCAGCATGTATTTCATTGAAGAATACTGCAGAATTTATACAAGAATGGAAATAACAAACTTCCTATTTAGAAGCCACTCATAAGGTGGATAAAAACTGAATAAAAAATCTGCAACTAAGAGCTAAAAAACAGCCACTAACTTAAGCCACTAACTCCATCATTTGATGCTGTAAAAAAAAAGAAATAACAGAAAAATATTAACAGTATGCTGGAACTGAAATGCCAGAATCTAACACTGCAGTCATTCGTGCTAGAGATTCTCCAATCAGTTTTGAAGAGCTTCATGATAAATTAACTGATCAGGAATTGTTTCTCCAACATGAAGATACCAAGAAAATTCAACCTCCTATTACTGTTCAGGTAGCACAATCTTCTGTTCCTTCTAATCCAAATTATTCTAGTCAACGACCACCGCGTCGATGGAATCATCAACATTTACAGCGGTCACCTCAGTAATCAAATCACATGCAATCACGTGGTTCACAATATGGAAATCCAAGGCCACATTTTCAACAATCATGGCAACCTGCTCAGTCTGTTCAGTCTCAACATTGGCGCCCATCATCATCTGTTCAATGTCAACTATGTGGGCGTTTTGGTCATACTGCTAATGTTTGTCGATCCAAGTCTCATAATCATTTTGAGGCAAAGGCGATGTTTGCCTCAGCTACACAATCTGATCCGTGGGTGCTCGACAACGGTGCTACTCATCATGTTACTGATAATTCTTTGAATCTCATGCCACCACATGAATTTTCTGGTACTGACAGTATTGCTATGGGTAACGGTAACAATACCCCTATCACACATGCAGGTTCTATTTCTCTACCCTCAACCTCTGCCAACTTTTCCTTAAAAAATGTTTTGTGTGCACCAGATATTAAACACAACTTGATATCTGTTTCTAAATTTAATCAGCAAAATAACACCTCTATTGAATTCTTTCCATTTGAATTTGTTGTGAAGGCACTGAACACGGGGGCGCCTCTTCTTCGCGGGCTGAGTAAGAATGATCTGTATGTCTGGCCGACTTCAAAATTCAATTCTCCTTCTTCTATTAATTTAGTTGTCTCTGCTCCAAGTATTAGTTTATGGCATCGTCGCTTAGGACATCCAAATCTGCGAGCCTTAAAACTTGTTCTGAATTCTTTTGGTTTACCATATTCCAAATTACATGAGTTTCAATATTATAATTCTTGTTGCAGTAATAAAAGTGCTAGACTACCATTCTCTCATTCATCTTTATAAAGTCATAAACCTTTTGAGATTGTTTTCACAGATGTTTGGGGTCCTTCACCTTTAAAGTCCATTGATAAGAATAAATATTATATTATTTTTGTTGATCAATTCTCTAAGTACACATGGCTTTACCCAATTAAAACTAAAAGTGAAGTTTCTCAAATATTTGTTGTCTTCAAGAATACAGTGGAAATCTTTTTCAAAACCAGAATTTTAAGTGTATATTCAGATGGTGGAGGTGAATTTCTTGCACTTAAAAACATTCTAGCCCAACATGGAATCCAACATTTAATCTCTCCACCTTATACCCCTCAGCGTATAGCTCAAGCTGAAAGAAAACATCGTCATATCATCGAGACAGCTCGCACCCTTTTACACCAAGCTTCCTTATCTTATAACCTCTGGACATTTGCTTGCATTACTGCAGTATTTTTAATAAACAGACTTCCCACAAACACACTTGCCTTAAAATCACCTTATCAAATTCTTTTTCAATCTAACCCTGCTTTGTCTAAACTTAAGACTTTTGGATGTTTATGTTACCCGTGGTTGAAGCCTCATGCTAAAAATAAACTTGAGCCACGGTCAAGACCATGTGTGTACTTAGGTTTCTCTGTTCAATATCACAGTCATCAATGTTTTGATCCAGTGTCATCTAAAGTTTATCTTGTTAAAACAAACAACAGTAGAGAATTTACAGATTAAATCTTATGAGATTGATAGAGAATTCCAGCACATATTTCATTGAAGAATACTGCAGAATTTATACAAGAATGGAAATAACAAACTTCCTATTTAGAAGCCACTCATAAGGTGGATAAAAACTGAATAAAAAATCTGCAACTAAGAGCTAAAAAACAGCCACTAACTTAAGCCACTAACTCCACCATTTGATGCTGTAAAAAAAAGAAATAACAGAAAAATATTAACAGTATGCTGGAACTGAAATGCCAGAAATCTAACACTCCTCCTTGGCATTTCGGTGACAAACACCAATTCTTTGTCTCAAGTCTTCAAATCTCTCCTTAGGAATGGCCTTGGTAAAAATGTCTGCAAGCTGATTTTCAGATGAGCAATGTACAAGTAGCACTTCGTTAGATTGTTGAACTTCTCTGATAAAATGAAACTTAATTTTGATATGCTTCGTTCGACCATGAAACACTGGGTTTTTGGAGATTGAAACTGCCGAAATATTATCACACATGATCTTTGTAGCTTCTGTCTGCTCACACTGCAAATCTTTTAGCATCTTCCTTAGCCAAATAGCCTGGTTTATAGCAGAGGCAGCAGCAATGTACTCTGCTTCTGCTGTTGATTGAGCTGTAGTTTCTTGTTTTTTTGAGCTCCAACTGAAAAAACTTGTGCCCAATGAAAATAAGTATCCAGAAGTGCTTCTTGAGTCTTCAATACAGCCACCCCAATCGCTGTCACAGTAACCAACCAACTTCAAACTCTCCCCTGCAACTGCTGCAAAGAACATCCCAAATGTGCTGGTTCCTTTTATATACCTTAACACCCTTTTGGCAGCTGTAAAGTGGGTTTCCCTAGGTGAATGCATGAACCTAGAGAGCAAACTTACAGCAAATAGAATGTCAGGTCTGCTAGCTGTAAGGTACAGAAGACTACCAATTAAACTTCTATAGAGGCTTGCATCTACTTTTTCAGCATTTTCATCCTTGCCTAGCTTTAAACCAGTAGAAATTGGAGTGCTTACAGGTTTGCAATCTTGCATTTTAAACCTGTATAAAATATCAGAAATGTATTTCTGCTGACTTATAAAAAAACCATCATTAGTTTGCAGCACCTCCATCCCAAGAAAGTATTTCATGATTCCAAGATCAGTCATCTCAAAGACTTTCTCCATTTCATTCTTGAACTTTTGAATGAGTTCAAGTTTGCTACCTGTCACAAGCATGTCATCAACATAAATTGAAACAACTAAACACTCATCATCTGTATTTCTTACATACAAGGTAGCTTCACTTTGACTTCTGCTAAAGCAAAGTTGCATGAGATGATTGTCCATCCTTTCATACCAAGCTCTCGGAGCTTGTTTTAAGCCATACAAAGCTTTCTTTAGAAGATAAACTTGATCCTCTTTACCAGGAATTAAAAAACCATCAGGTTGCTCTACAAAAATCTCTTCATTGAGAAACCCATTCAGAAATGCTGATTTGACATCAAGTTGGTGAATTTGCCATGAATTGTGAGCAGCAAAAGCAAGAAGGAGTTTGATTGTATCATACCTTGCTACTGGAGCAAAAGTTTCTTGGTAATCCACACCATATTGTTGTGCATATCCCTTCACCACCAATCTGGCTTTATGCTTACAAACTGAACCATCAGAATTAAATTTGGTCTTAAAGACCCACTTTACACCAATCACCTTGTGATTTGCTGGCCTATCAACTAGTTGCCATGTCTCATTCTTGTTGATCATTTCTAATTCAGCTTGCATAGCTCTCCTCCATGCTTGAAATTCTTGTGCTTCAGCGTAGCTTGTTGGTTCATTGACAACCAAGCTACACCTTTCATAAATGTCCTCTAAGGACTTTGTACCTCTCACCGGCAAGTCATCCACCAAATCATCTGCTACAAGTTGAGGTTGCTCTTTTGGAAAGAGATTAGCATGAGTATCCTTTTGATTCTCCCAACACCAAACAGCAGCCTCATCAAACTTTACATCTCTGCTCAAAATTATTTTTTCAGTTTTCAAGCAGAAAATTCTGTACCCTTTACACGATGAACCATAGCCCATGAAAATGCCTTTTTCAGCCCTGTTGTCTAGCTTGCTTCTTTTTGATTCAGATACTTGATAATAACATATACACCCAAAGATTCTGATATGGTGTACAGTTGGCTTGTGGTCATACCAAGCTTCATAAGGAGTCTTGTCTTGCAAAGCTTTTGTGGGAAGTCTATTTAATAAATAGACAGAAGTATTGACTGCCTCTGCCCAGAATTGGTTTGGCATTTGTTTCTCAATTAAAAGACACCTGGCCATCTCCATTATTGTCCTATTCTTCCTTTCAGACACCCCATTTTGTTGCGGAGTGTAAGGTACAGTCATTTGATGTTCAATGCCTGTACTTTTACAAAATTCAGCAAACTGGCGAGAAGTATATTCTCCTCCATTGTCAGATCTTAAAGCTTTAATTTTAAGATTACATTGATTCTCTACTAAAGCTCTAAATTGTTTAAACATATCAAAGACTTCACTTTTGAGTTTAATGAAATAAACCCAACACATCCTGGTGCAGTCATCAATAAATAGGAGAAAATAATTGTTACCACTCAAGGACTTGGTTGTCATCGGACCACACACATCAGTGTGGACGAGTTGAAGTTTCTGATTTGCTCTCCATGCCTGATTTGTTTGAAATGGTAGCTTCGATTGCTTCCCTTGCTGACAGATCTCACAAACTTGAGTATCATAGGAAATTTCAGGCATATCTTCCACCAGACCCTTCTTGTTCATTTCAGCAATTGTTCTTTGATTGAAATGTCCAAGCCTTTTATGCCACAAGTTTGTAATTGAATGCGAAGCACTTGTGTAAGCTTGCTCAGCTGCTTTCTCCCAATTTACCACAAAACTTCTATTTTTCATGCTCACAGTAAATAATTCAACTCCAGAAGGATCAAAAATAGTGCATTTGTGATCCTTAAAAAGAAGTGAATAATTTTTTTCAAGCATTTGCCCAACACTTAACAAATTTTGGCTAATTTCAGGTATGTACAAAACATCAGGAATGGTTTTGATACCTGATTTTGTTAAGACAGCCACTAATCCTCTTCCTTTGACTTCTAGGAATTCTCCATTTCCCACCTTTACTTTGGATTTGTAGGTATCATCAAGAGTCCTGAACATCTCTGCATCATTGCACAAGTGATGAGTGCAGCCGCTGTCGATAAGCCATGCATCAGAGAAGTCATTCATTGAGAAGCAAGTAACTGCAAAAAGTTGCTCCTCCTGTGCATTATTTTCGTCTGCCATTTGAGCTTGAGAAGGTTTTGAGCCTCTGTTTTTGGATTTGCAGACTTTGGATACATGCCCAACCTGCTTACAACTGCCACATACAGCATCAGGCCTCCACCAGCAATATTTCTCAAGATGTGTTGTTTTTTTGCAATGTTTGCAAGAAGGAAACGATTTCTTTGAACTTTCACTGCTATTTCCAGCATCGTGCTTGCCCTTATTTTTCTGGTTGGGATGATGTTTCCCCTTACTAGAGTTTTGCTTTTGCATAGAGAAAGCTCCTTCGGTGAATCTCTCCTGCCTCATATTCCTTCTTTGCTCTTGCGCTTGAAGGGCACTCATTAGTTCACCTAATGAAATCGTACATAGGTCCTTGGACTCTTCAAGAGAAGAAATCTTGGATTCAAACCTCTCTGGAAGAGTCACAAGAACTTTCTCCACAATTCTTGTATCTGAGAAATCTTCACCAAGCAATCTTATGTTATTAACAATCAAAGAAATTCGATCGGCATACTTACTGATTGTTTCATCCTCCAACATGTTCAACGACTCAAATTCCCTTTTCAAGTTCAAAACTTGCATTTGACGTGTTCTATCACTGCCTTGGTATTCTTCCTTCAACCTGTCCCAAGCCTCCTTTGCAGTTTTGCAAGCCATAATTCGGTAGAACACAGAATCTGCTACTGAATTTTGAATAACTGACTTGGCTCTAGATTTCTTTGCTTTTTCTTCACTGTTGGATTTGATTTGTGCTAAGGTGGGGTTTGCTGGTAGAGCAGGAATTGGTTTATCCTCTGTTACAGATTCCCAGAGATCAAAGGCTTCCAAAAAAGCTTGCATCTTCACTGACCAAATGTGATAATTTTGACCAATTAAGATGATAGGCGGGTTTAAAGATTGGCTGCTGGATGCCATTTGGAGTTTTGGATTAAAAAAACTTTGGTTGTAGTTTGGTCCCGTAAGATAAACTGCTCTGATACCACTGTTAAAACAAACAACAGTAGAGAATTTACAGATTAAATCTTATGAGATTGATAGAGAATTCCAGCACATATTTCATTGAAGAATACTGCAGAATTTATACAAGAATGGAAATAACAAACTTCCTATTTAGAAGCCACTCATAAGGTGGATAAAAACTGAATAAAAAATCTGCAACTAAGAGCTAAAAAACAGCCACTAACTTAAGCCACTAACTCCACCATTTGATGCTGTAAAAAAAAGAAATAACAGAAAAATATTAACAGTATGCTGGAACTGAAATGCCAGAAATCTAACATATCTTTCTAGGGATGTTTTATTCTTTGAATCTATTTTTCCATACCAGACCATATTTCAACATACTGCATGTGATAGCTTCAAATTATCTTGGCATGAGCTTACCATTTCTCCGTTGCCTATGCTTTCAAAATTTTCTTCTCATGCTGATGATTTTATTCCAGCCCCTATCTCTGTTCCTTCTCCATTGAATTTAGTTCTGTCGTCACCTAGACATACTCCTCATACTTCGAGCACTGCGACTACAGAGGTGTCTTCAAGCTCAGCATCTTCTCAATCCCATCCTACATCAGGCATGCCCATTTCCTCTACTTCATTAAGTTCAAATGAGACAGAATCACAAGCTTTTACTTTGCCCAACCCTGTTGTTCCATTGCTGCAATCTCGTGTCACAACACGATCTCAGCATAATATTTTCAAAACCCATGAAAATTTTTGATTATCTTGTAGTTGCAAATACACCTAGCCTTCCTCATACTGTTGCTCAAGCTCGTAAGAATCCTCGTTGGTGTTCGGCAATGGAAGAAGAATACAATGCATTGATTCGAAATCAAACTTGGGACTTGGTACCTTTTTCTTATTCTTATAATGTTGTTGATTGTAAATGGCTTTTTAGGACCAAGTTTAAAGCATACGGTGAGATTGACAAATATAAAGCTCGGCTTGTGGCAAAAGGATTTACTCAGCAATCGGGAATTGATTATCACTCTACATTCAGTCCTGTTGTCAAGCCAGCCACAATTCGCTTAATTCTTACTCTTGCAGCTAAATTTCAGTGGCCTCTACATCAATTAGATGTAAATAACGCCTTTTTACAAGGTAAATTAGAGGATGAGGTATATATGAGACAACCAAAGGGGTTTATTCATCCAGATTTTCCAAATTATGTATGTAAACTCAAGAAGGCAATATATGGTTTGCGACAGGCTCCAAGGGCATGGTACATGGCTCTTAAAAATTTTCTGCTATCATATGGGTTTCACGAATCAAAATCAAATAGCTCATTGTTTCTTCTTCATAAATCTACTGCTATGCTCTATATTTTGGTTTATGTTGACGATATAATCATTACTGGAAATAGTAATTCAGCGCTTACTCATGTGATTAATGCTCTGTCGAATCATTTTTCACTAAAAGATCTTGGTCAGCTTCATTACTTTTTAGGAGTTGAGGTGCTACATCAACCAGAGGGAATTTACTTATCTCATTCCAAGTATATTTTTGATATTCTCCAAAAATACAATATGCAAGACTGCCATTGTATATCAAGTCCAATGAGTATCACACCATTACTTACGCTAAATGATGGTTCAGGCAAAATTGATGCGCAACAATATCGTGAGGCAGTTGGAAAACTTCAATATTTATCCTTTACTCGCCCTGATATAAGTTTTGTGGTTAATAAATAGTCTCAGTTTATGCATACACCCTCAATTACTCATTGGCAGGCAGTAAAAAGGTTGTTTAGATATGTAAAGTATACAATTTACCATGGTTTATTTCTTCGGCGCACTCCAGCTTCTCAATTATATGTCTATACAAATGCAGATTGGGCTGGAGATCCCACAGATCGTACCTCAACCTCTGGTTATATTACATTTCTTGGTTCCTCTCCTATTAGCTGGTCTTCCAAGAAACAACACACTGTGGCAAGATCTTCAACTGAAGCTGAATATCGAGCAGTAGCAAGTGCAGTGGCAGAAACAAATTGGTTACAAAATTTGCTTGAAGAATTACAGATTACTTCTTTCAAAGTGCCGATCCTATACTGTGATAATGTAGGAGCCACTTATCTTTGTCAAAATCCTGTGTTTCATAGCAGAATGAAACACATAGCTATTGATTTTCACTTTGTAAGGGAACAAGTTCACAGCAAAAAGCAGATTGTTCACCACATTCATTCCGTCGATCAGTTAGCAGATTCTCTTACAAAAGCACAGACACTGCAGCTGTTCAGTCATCATCGATCCAAGTTATGTGTTATTGAACTACCACCTAACTTGCGGGGGCGTATTAGTGAAACTACAGCCATTACTTAGTATTTTGGAAACTAAACTAATCAAGGCCACCAATTCCTCTATATCAGCACAATCACAGAAAATTCAAATTAATTGTAAATATGTAATTTAGTTCCTTTCTTTATTTAGCATCTGTTTTGTATATATAAACTTGTACTAAGTATCAATAAACATATGACAGATTTTACATCCTTCGTTAAACCTTTAGTTTGCTCTGCGCATAAAGAATTTATAACTTCATAATTTGTGTAATGCCTTTTGAATTCTTAAATGATAGTTTAATAGTTGTTTTCTCAACTGATTAATATATTGAAAAAATTATTAACTGTTACATGTCTTTAGAGCTATTCAATTTTTTCAAATTTTATCTATATAAATATATTAATTTCTAAACTATGGATGTTAATATGGCAGCATATTAGAGTATTAGAAGTTGAAAGTGTTCATGTGACATTATATTTTTTTTATTATAATTATTTTTTTTTTCATCATTAAATTTTTTAATTGAATAATGAAATTACAATCGGATGGAATATAATAGGGTTATAATTAATAAACATTACTTTCTCTGTCCCAAAATATAAGTCGTTTTTGATTTGTTATTTTGTATCAAAATATAAGTCCTTTTGTATATTTCAAGAAGTAATAAATGATGATTTTCCGATATTGCTCTTGTTTACACTAAAAACAATAAATACTTCACAAGTAATTATCGGTTTGAGATAAAAGATAATTTAATCAAATTACCATTGAGTTTATTATAATCTAAGAGAATTAATTGCTTCTTTAATCCTTGTACAAAAACCTTAAACAGCTTATATTTTGAAACAGATGGAGTACATAAATAATTAACCACGGAATTAAGGATGGTGAGTGGTCCTGTTCCCTTTATTTTTAAAATTTGTCAAAAATTTACTTTATAAAGTATAGAAAATTTTACCTATAAAATAATAAATATTTTCAATTTCGCCCTTCTTAAAGTTTGAAATTTTTTTGGCTCCCTATAACTTTTTTTTTTTTCAGTTCCGCCATTGTAATTAATGGAGTTACAATAATATGGTTAACTAATAGATTAAAATATAATTTGAATTCATAAAAATATATTGTATTGCATTAAATCTGCTTATATCTCATTTAATTGTAAACAAAAAATTACTAAGCATTTCAATTAGATATATGAGATTCAACAGGAGAGTAAATATTATATTTGAATTTAATTTATCGTGCTAATAAATATTTCACTTTACTACTTGAAAATTTCAAGAGATCACGTAATTTTACATTTCATCATTTAATTAAAATATATAAGTAAATTATTCAATTAAAAAATATAACTCGCAATAATTTTTGAAAAAAATAAATATTTAAATCGATTAAAAAAGATATAATTATGTAATTCGCCTGCCACACGCAGGTACAATAATTATACAATGTATCAATTGATAAAATTTATAAATTTATAGAAACTTATAAAAAGTGTCAAAACAGAGAATTTATTTTTATTATTTGGCTAATTATATTTTATAAACCCAATCCTTCTGTTTAGTTGGAACTGAAGCAGCCACACCGGGAATTAGAAACAAAATAACCTTCTGCCTTTTTTGTTTTTCAAAATTTTTTTTTTTTTTCCATCAACCAGTCTTTTAGGACCATGGGGATGGAATTCATGACCGGTATTAAAAGTCTCGTTCTATCAATTCCTAGTCTGAGAATACCAGCACGTGTAAATATGTGGTTTTTTCATTTGCTCAACTACTTTTATTCAACTGAGATATGATGCCAAGGGAGATAAGGTTGAACATTGAAGATGAGGAATCGGGGTTTGGACAGAAACTGCGACATTTCGGCCCCAGGATATCTATCCTTAGCCATTTGGTAAAATATTGATGCTGGTCCAGAAAAGGTTAGGCTTCAGTACTGGAGGCGGATGTGGAAATAGGACAATTGTTTCGAGAGAACCAAACGAAATTTCTTAAATTTTCAGAGGGTTAAATATAATTTTTTTTATGTTTTAAAGGATCAAAATATAATTTTTTATAAAAACAATTCTGAAGGGATCATGACCACCTTAAGCCCTCGTGTAGCTCCGCCTCTGACTAGAGGGTCCATACACGGAATTAAGAGAGAAGTAGTTTCAACCGCTCTATCTCAACAGTTAATTAGGTATTTAGTAAACTTGCTAATTTAGATATTATTTTATTTGGATTCCATTAATCTCAAAAAAAAATAACTATTAATAAAATTTTTCAATTAATATTTTATGGTTATTTTATTTATAGCTATTTCAAAATAATAATTTTTATAATTAATATTCTTTATTTATATAATACATTGAATAAAAATAGTATATTCACTTTAAAAATATAAAAAAATACACATTATACATCATAATGTATAAAAAAAATTATATCTTTAATGATCATTTTTACATTTTAACAATAAACACCATCAAAATTTTACTAAATGTCAATATTTATCAACTAACTCCATTAGCCACCACCAGCTATGTTTTATATTTTAACAATAATCACCGTCAAAATTTTACTAAACACCATCGTTTATCAGGTGACCCAACTAGCCACCAGCTACAATAAACTGTTATCAACTATCTACTGACATGAACAGTCAAACCAAATAAACTCTTAATTTAATATTATTCTCGATTTTAGTTGTTTGCCAAACCAAAACAAAATGAGTCAATTTAGTTTAGTTCTGATTAGAGACCGAGAGAAGTGTTAAAGACCAAGTTTTACTCTACTCGTCATTTTTTGTTTTTTTCCTTTCGTTTTTTTGAGCACTCAGGAACGGGCTTCATTTCGGGCGAATCTCTAGCAAAACACCATATGACCATATCCAAGTTAATAAAGAATCAAGGGTCAAGATTATCTTATCAGCAAAACCATAGTTTTCAATCAGTTTGGATCGATTTGGATGGTTTGAGCAGCTTATGGCGGTTCACAAACATCCCTCCCTACTTGGTAGCATAATGGCGAACTGCAACATTCTCGCTTGCATGACCCAATTGGAAATAATAACATAAAGAAATCCGAAGAGTTATGTCTACAAATATATAGTTTCTCCAAGAATTCGATCATTAATTCCATCCAAACCAAAGAAGAAATTGCTAGGCTTGCCCTTGATCAAAATACCATACATAGCAACCACGATTCAAGTGAACAGTCATCTTTTGTGTACATAATTTGAAAACGTCTTTTGTATGCTTAACAAAATTTCCCGTATAAGAATCTGTTATTAATCACAGAACGCGAATAATGAGCTATATAGATTTGGGTGTAAAAAGGGTATGGCCAGATACAAGAGAACATAAGGCAAAAGCTACAAATGCCAGGAAGGACAATACCACTGAGGATCTTGCCATTCCTGGAAATTTGTCCTTGCCCCAGTTCGACTCCCAGTCGTCAACTCGGAAAACAGCAGATGTTGATGCTGATAAGAGAAGATATGTCAAAACCTACAATATCAAACACAAAGCTCAGAGTTTCACTTTAGTAATCAGAACAATAAAATGGGAAGTTAAAGTAATCACAGTGCAGGTGCACCTAGTTGTCTCCCCTGGAGGTTCAATGGCTGACTCAAGGTTTCAACAGGATAATTGAGGGTGAGCAGGAGCTCACCTTTAAAGTTATGGATAGAGGTACACGGAGCTTGGCAATATGTTATAGTAAGAAGTAGCTTACAGAATGGTGAAAATTACGATTAAAGTGCTTGATCTATGTTCTCATATAGTAAATAGGTGAAGTTTCAGCTTCACTAGAAAATTACAAGCGACGACCAGGATAGGACCACTGCAGGGTTGCCCTACAGCCCTACTTGCATGTCTGCCTGATAGGCGATGAATACTAAAACATGTCTACCAGACTCTTTATCAATCCCATCTCTCCATTAAACTTTCCACTTTAGAAATCTGTCTCTTAGTTGAAAACCAAAGTCTCCTAAATCTGCATATATATGCTTCAAAAGAGAGGAAAGCAGAGGTTTCACCATCTGCAAACCTTTCAACTTACATCCATAGACATTCACCAAGCACTAATATTTCAAAAGACACCACTTCTTGCTTTTTTTTTATTTGATTTCTAATTATCTCTTCATTACTTTCAAAACATGGATTCTGTTAAAAACCATCTGTATCATGGTAAGGGTCCAAGAAGTCCGTTCTCTGCAAAAAGACAGGAATAAGATGGAATACTTTTTCGTGTCTAAGGATAATACTTTTTCGTGTCTAAGGATACAGCAAAACATAAATAATCAGAAACATACTTCAAATATTTCATTCTAACTTCAAAGTATGTTCCTTTCATATAGCTCTGAACTAGTAACTTAAGCATCAAAAAGTTACATATTAATGATAACTTGCAAATCCAATTTTCTTTTATTGTTATATTTGTGTTGATTTGGTGTCATTTTGTGCTTAAAAGAGTGGTTTAACTTGATTTATTGTTTTTATGCTAGGAAAAGTTGGATTTGATATGAATGAAGCAAAAAGGAGCACAATTGAAATGTTTTGGAGCAAGGAAGGAGCTGCTGGAATTTTGGAACACAAATGCAAGTTGTTAGGCTCTTAGCCTTGGGCAAGACTAAGCAGGAAATCAGACCAGCGGACTGATTGTGACATTATTGGCTGGTCACGACTTCTTCAACTAATTCCAGCACGTTTTACAGCCACAGGATGATATTAGACACAGGTTTTAGTGGGTATTTTTATTGTATTAGTGGACCCCACCTTCTAGGGGCTATTTAAGTCGAAATTAGGTCTTTTTGTGGATTATCTTCCGCCTCCCTTGGGTTGTGACGAATTTGACAGAATTTTTTGAGAGATTTCTACCGAACTTTCAATTCTTGTGAGGATGTTTTCTTCCATAGTCATGTGTGGCTAAACGTTCTGTTCAGTTAAGGCTAAACCAAGGTAGAAGTTTGATTTCGATTGTGAGATTATATTGAACTTAATTAAATTTCTTTATTCTATTGCATTTATATCCTTTCTGTGATTTATTGGGAAAATATATCCCCTAGCGAAATTCTATTGAATGATTTAACAGGGCCCGTTATGTTGTTTGGTAGAAATTTCCATAGCTATTCGGCGTAATCAAATCCGTAATTGTTTGGTTAGGTTGATGCAGTAGTAATTAATATAACTTAATTGGGTAGAACTTTCTAGGTTGTATTAAGAAAGAATATAATCAGATTTAAATGGATGCTCGTAGTTTCTGTTAATCTGGACAGGGTTCTATTAGATTTTAAAGCGGTTAACAGTTAAATCCTTCGTCGTACTTAGGATTGCTAGTTGATTAGGGGTTGTTATTAGATCGTATCTTAGCAACCTATTCCTACGGTAGAATTGGTTGGGTTGACGTTCTTTCTGGCTATAACTTGTCTGTAATATGAATTAAGGAATTAATCTTGAATCAATGATCACTCGAATCAAATTTTCGATCCGCGGTATGCCTTGGCTGAATTTTCTATCAATTGTTCAGGTTCAATTTTTAATTTTATTGCATTTATTTCTTTGATTTAATTTTAATTCGTTTAGTTCGATTATTAAATTCCCCCGTTTCAATATCTATTTTTAATTTTATTTTCAGTTTTGGTCTATTTTCGACAAAGCTAATCCCTAGGGTTCGATCCTTCTCACCATATTTACAAGTTTTATTTTGTAGGGGAGCAGGTTAATTATTTTTGGCGGATTCGACGCCCGTCAAATTTTGGCGCCGTTGCCGGGGACTAGTTAACTTTACTGTTTGTTGTCTTTTTGAATGACCAGGTCTGAAAATTTGCCAATATTATTTGATCCTGAGATAGAGAAAACAGCCCGCTCACTAAGGAGACAAGCGAAAGAGCGAAAGTGGGCCGAATCGATTTCCGGAACTGAACCGGAAAGTCCAGCAGCTGGTCACCTTGATTTTACAGCTGAAACCAAAGAAGAAAGTCTAGAGCAGGAAGAGATTCTTGCAGAAATTGACCAAGAGGAAGTTATGGCTGAAAACCGCACTGTTCGAGAGCTACAGGCTGCCCCTGTAGAGCAGCAGCCTATGTGTATTACTTACCCGGAGTTGGAAGTGCCATTTGAGCTTAAATCGGGTCTGATTCATCAACTTCCGGCTTTCCATGGAATAAAGACTGAAAACCCGCATAATCACTTGAAGGAATTCCATGGAGTTTGTTCTAGCATGAGACCGCAGGGGGTAACTGAAGAGCAAATTAAGTTGAGAGCATTCCCATTCTCTCTTAAAGATGCTGCTAAGGAGTGGTTGCTTAATCTACCTCCAGGTTCCATCACCACATGGCCTGATATGGCCCGAGCATTCTTGGACAAGTATTTTCCCGCTTCTAGGGCAGCCATCATACGAAGAGAAATTTGTGGGGTTAGACAAAAGGCTGGAGAGAGTCTTTATGACTATTGGGAGAGATTCAAGAAGTTATGTGCAGCCTGCCCGCAACATGGGATGTCTGAACAGTCCCTAATACAGTACTTTTATGAAGGGATGCTTGACATGGAAAGAAAGATGGTTGATGCAGCTAGTGGGGGAGCACTTGTTAACAAGACTCCACTCGCAGCAAGAGAAATTATTTCCACTATGGCCGCCAATTCACAACAATTTGGCCAAGTTGAAGAACCCTCCAGGAAGCTATATCAGGTATGTAATTCTTCCATTCAGTCTCAACTGAATGAACTAACCTCTATTGTTAAATCTATTGCTGCAGGGCAACCTGTGAAGAGAAGTGTGTGCGAGGTATGTTGCAGCGATCACCCAACTGACACATGTCCATCATGGTATGGTGATCAAGAGCAAGTTAACGCTATGGGAGGATATTTCGGGCAGCCCCAAAGACCGATGGGTAACACCTTCAATAGTACTTGGAAGAATCATCCTAATCTTAGCTATGGAAGCCACTACCAAAATTTCCAAGGATACCAACCAGCTAGACCACCTCCTCAACAAGCTCCTCCCCCAAAAATACCATTGGAAGATATTGTGAGGTCACTTGCCACTTCTCAACAAGAATTCCAGCAAGAAACAAGAAAGGGAATGCAGAATATGGAACAACAAATTAGTCAACTTGCATCTTCCTTGAGTAGATTGGAAACACAAGGGAAGCTTCCTTCCCAAACGGTGGTAAACCCAAGGGAAAATGCAAGTGCGATCACTTTGAGGAGTGGTAAAGAGCTAAACACAGCAGCCCCTAAAAAAGGCAGCAGCAGTTCTAAGGAAGAAGCTGAAAAGGAGGTAGAAATTCACCGAAATGGGCCTTCCGAACAGCCTGAAGTACGGCAGCCCCAAACCTTTACTGTTCAGCCTCCTTTTCCCGAGAGATTGGTTAAAACAAGGAAGGAAAGTGAAGAGAAAGACATTTTGGAGACCTTTCGCAAGGTGGAGGTGAATATTCCATTATTGGATGCTATTAAGCAAATACCGAAGTACGCAAAGTTTCTCAAGGAACTTTGTACCAACAAAAGGAAGGTAGATAGTGTTGAGAAGGTAGAGATGGGTGAAGTTTGCTCCGCCATGATTCAAAGGAAGAGACTCCCACCAAAGTGTAAAGATCGAGGTATGTTTGCTATTCCTTGTAAAATAGGCAATGTAGGGATTAAGAGATCTATGTGTGATTTAGGAGCTTCTATAAATGTCATGCCTTTATCTATCTACTCATCTTTCAAGGGTTGTCCCTTGAAAGAAACGCGTATTATTATTCAATTGGCAGACAGGTCTATAGTGTATCCCGTGGGATTGCTAGAAGATGTTTTGGTTCAGGTTGGTGATTTAATTTTTCCAGCAGATTTTTATGTACTTAATATGGAGGATGATAAATCCTCGACTGTAGCTGATTTATTGCTTGGGAGACCTTTTCTCCGCACTGCAAGGACAAAAATTGATGCTTATGAAGGCACATTATCTATGGAGTTCGATGGTGAGAAAGTCGAATTTAATGTTTATGAGGCTATGAAGTACCCTAGTGATGTGTCTAGTATTTGTTCTATTGATGCAATTGATCCTTTAGCACAAGAAATGTTTGAATTAAATGCTGTTGACGAGCTTGATTTAGTGCTTTGCAGGAATATTAATATGGACAGTATTAAAGAGATTGAGGAAACCTTCTTGGTTAATGAAAATGTACAGGAAATTGTGTGTGAGATGGAGACAAATCAGCCCCTAACAAGCAGCCACAGCCATATTGTTTTGCCTTCTCACCATGAGAAGCTTTTACCATCTGTTTTGCAGGCACCCAAGTTAGAGTTGAAACCGCTGCCCGGCCACTTAAAATATGCATTTTTGGGGAATGGAGACACACTGCCTGTTATCATCTCAAGCAAACTTAGTGAGGTTGAAGAAGAGTGCTTGGTTCAAGTTCTTAGGGAGCATAAAGAGGCCATAGGATGGACAATAGCAGATATTAAAGGGTTGAGTCCATCAACTTGTATGCACAAGATTCTTCTAGAAGAAGGAAGCAAACCCACAAGAGAAGCTCAAAGGAGGTTGAATCCACCTATGATGGAGGTGGTGAAGAAGGAAATACTGAAGTTGTTAGATGCTGGTATGATTTACCCGATTTCTGATAGCAAATGGGTAAGCCCCGTACAGGTAGTGCCTAAGAAGACAGGAATTACTGTAGTGGAGAATGCTGAAGGAGAGTTGGTTCCTACAAGAGTTCAAAATGGGTGGAGGATGTGCATAGATTACAGGAAGTTAAATGCAGCCACAAGAAAAGATCACTTCCCACTTCCATTTATTGACCAAATGTTGGAAAGATTAGCTGGTCGTTCTCATTATTGTTGTCTTGATGGTTTTTCAGGCTTCTTTCAAATACCAGTGGCACCCGAAGACCAAGAGAAGACGACTTTCACTTGCCCTTTTGGTACATTTGCTTATCGACGGATGCCGTTTGGTCTTTGCAACGCACCAGCTACATTCCAAAGGTGTATGGTTAGTATATTTTCAGATTTTGTAGAGGAGATTATTGAGGTATTTATGGATGATTTTACTATCTATGGTAATTGTTTTGATGAATGCTTAACTAACCTTACAAAAGTCTTAAAGAGGTGTATAGAATCAAACCTAGTGCTAAATTATGAAAAATGCCATTTTATGGTGGACCAAGGTTTGATTCTAGGACACATTGTTTCATCAAGAGGCATTGAGGTTGACAAAGCTAAAATTGATGTAATTAAATCCTTACCTTACCCTGCAAGTGTGCGGGAGATTCGTTCTTTCCTTGGCCATGCAGGTTTCTACAGACGCTTTATTAAGGATTTTTCAAAGATAGCTCAACCGCTTTGCAAGCTTTTGCAAAAAGATGTGCCTTTTGTGTTCAATGGGGAGTGTAGAGAAGCGTTTGATATGTTGAAGGAGAAGCTCATTTCTGCTCCAATAGTCCAACCACCGAATTGGAACTATCCTTTCGAGATTATGTGCGATGCGAGTAACTATGCTGTAGGGGCTGTTCTTGGACAGCGTATTGAGAAGAATCCTCATGTCATATACTATGCATCAAGAACGCTGGACAATGCCCAATGCAACTACTCTACCACAGAGAAAGAGCTTTTGGCGATCGTGTTTGCTTTGGAGAAGTTCAGGTCGTATTTGTTAGGAACAAAGGTGATAGTTTTCTCTGACCATGCAGCATTGAGGTATTTGTTAAAGAAGAAGGATTCCAAGCCCCGTTTGATTCGTTGGATTCTTTTGCTTCAAGAGTTTGATATAGAGATAAGAGATAAAAAGGGGTCCGAGAATCTTGTTGCTGATCACCTTAGCCGGTTGATTTTGAATGAAAAGCCATCACCATTGGACGATGATTTTCCAGATGAGCAACTCTTTAGCTTCCAAAAAGTTGTTCCATGGTATGCTGATATAGTGAATTATTTAGTTGCAGGTACTTTACCGGAAAATTTAACTAGAGCTGCAAAAGATAAAATCAAGAGAGATGCTAAGTATTTTGTTTGGGATGATCCATACTTGTGGAAGTTTTGTTCTGACCAGGTGATTAGAAGATGTGTTATGGATGTGGAAGTGCCATCCATTCTGAAATTCTGCCATTCATCAGCTTGTGGAGGTCATTTTGGTCCTCAACGAACAGCTCGCAAGATTCTGGAGTGTGGACTTTTCTGGCCATCAATGTTTAAAGACTCGTACATTTATTGCAAATCTTGCGAAAATTGCCAGAAGACAGGTAATTTGAGTCGTAGAGATCAGATGCCCCTTACCTCTATTCTTATTTGTGAGATTTTTGATGTGTGGGGTATAGATTTTATGGGGCCATTCCCATCATCATTCGGGAACAGCTATATATTGTTGGCAGTGGATTACGTGTCCAAATGGGTTGAAGCTAAGGCAACCCGGACTGATGATGCGAAGACAGTAGTGAATTTTGTCAAGAGCCATATCTTTTCTCGGTTCGGACTTCCAAGAGCAATTATAAGTGATCGAGGAACTCATTTCTGTAACAAGATTATGGAGAATCTGTTCAAAAAGTATGGTATTACGCATCGTGTCTCTACAGCCTACCACCCGCAGACAAGTGGACAAGCAGAAGTTTCGAATAGGGAAGTGAAGTCTATACTGGAAAAAACTGTGAGTCCTAATAGAAAAGATTGGAGCGTCAGGCTGGACGACGCTTTATGGGCTTATAGGACAGCGTATAAGACACCGATAGGAATGTCACCTTATCGCTTAGTTTATGGCAAACCATGTCATTTGCCTGTCGAGTTGGAGCACCGCGCATTTTGGGCTATTCAGCGCTGCAATATGCAATATGGTGAAGCTGGTGATAACCGAAAATTACAATTGCAAGAGCTTGAGGAAATTCGCAATGAAGCTTATGAAAGCTCCAGAATATACAAAGAGAAGACTAAGGCTTTCCATGATGGCATGATATCCAGGAAGAGCTTTGTAGTTGGTCAAAAAGTTCTATTATTTCATTCTAAACTCAAATTATTTCCTGGTAAGTTAAGGTCCAGATGGACTGGTCCATTTGTTGTTACTAATGTTTTTGCTCATGGTGCAGTGGAAATTCAAAGTCTAGAGACCAATAAAATTTTTAAGGTGAATGGGCATCGATTGAAGCCATTTTATGAAGGTTTTGGAGCTACTCAATCGGAGAATTTGAGGCTCGAAGAGTCTGGGGAGTACAGCTGATTAGCTCAAGAAAGTCTAGCCGGAGACGTTAAAATCAAGCGCTTACTGGGAGGCAACCCAGCATTTAGTTTTTGCCTCATTTTATTTTATTTTATTTTTTTTTCTTCTCTGAATTTTCATTATTTTTTTTTTTCTTCTTCATTTTTTTTTTTTTTTTGAAAAAAAAAAAAAAAAAAATTTTCATGAAGGGTGTCGTCCCTAACCTGGGGACACTGTGTTTTTCTGGGTTCAAGAGTCTATAGCAAAGCTTCTATGGGGTTTTTAAATGGCATGGTTAAAATTGTTTTATTTTGTATTTTATTGTGTTCGTTGGGGTGAGTATAGAGAGTTTATTCATTTTAGCAAGAGGGTATATTTGACTTTTTTTTATTTTTTTATTCAGCTACTTTGTTATTATACTGGGTAAAAAATAATAATAATAATAATAATAACTGGTTATATTTGTGCGGCAACTGCAAAGAAAACAAAAAGAAAAAAAAAAGAGAGAATAAGAGAACCCAAACAGGGGCAGCAGGCACAACAGGGGCAGCAGGCGCTCTTTGGACGAAATCTGCGTTGGCTGCGAGTCTTGAACGACGGCAAGAGTTCTGAAGAACGACGACAAGAATTTTGTCACTCCGATCGACGATCTAAAACCCAAACAGACTTTCTTTTCGTCCTTAGCCCAATCCTACGTCACTCTACAGCGCGACGCAAAACCCAACAGCAGCGTCTTCCTTCCTCATCTGATTCCTCTCCGTGCCAACTTCAGCAACAGGTATTAATTTACTTCCTATTAGAATAGAAATCGTGATTTAAGATAGTGTCTGTGCTCCAATTTACTGCATTGTCATTGATTTCAATTGGGTTTTTTTTTTTAGTTAATCAATTGTTGCTGAATTTGAATTAGGGAAGAACTTAGCTATATTATAGATTGTTGGCTGAAGTTATTTGAGCACATTATGATTTATGGGTTTTGTTGTTTCGCAAGTTTTTATTGGGTTTTATTGTTTAACTTTGCAATACTTGCTGAAGGGGACGTTTTTATAATTTTCTTGCTTGTTGATAATTCGAATTTTGTTTAAATTGGAGTTGGAATTGATAACTGAGTGGAGTTCGATCGCTGAATATTATGAGTTGGGTTTAATTCTAGGCTTTTATTGACTAAATTCAGTGTTCAATGCGATTTGGGATCAATTTATTGGGTTTAAAATTAGTATTTTGAATATGAGCTCTTAAAACTTAGAATCTGTTGTCATTGTTTGAACTAAGTTTGCTTGCCTGTTTTGCTATGTTGTTTTAATGCCATGTTCAGTATTGGAAATTTGATTGATAGTTGAGCAGAATTGTTTATTAAGTTGAACTGATTTTGCTTTGCTGGCTCTTTGCTTGGTTAACATCTTTGAGGTAATAGAAAGCTGAATAACATTTGCAGACTAACAACCATTTGGTTTGCATTTTGTTCTTTTGTTTTTCTTTTGGTTGTGTTTTTGTGTTTTCAGTTGCATTTCAGGATGAGCAAGAGCAATATTCTTAATGGCTAGAACAGGGCAGTTTCCTTCACAACAGGGCAGTTTCCTTCAACTTTACCTTTTATTTACATTTTAAGCCTTGAGTCCACATTGAGGACAATGTGTGGAGTAAGTGTGGGGAGGGGAATGTGACCATCTTTGCTGAAATTTTTAATTTTACTGCCATGTGTTGTTCTTAGTACTTGCTTATGTTTATGCTGCTGCCATGTGCATATTTGGTATGAAACTTGACCGGTTTTGACTGTTTTGTAAAAATGCTCCTAGAGTTTTTATTTACCACTTATCCCATGAATATTTTGAGTAAAATTTTTTATTTTTGAGCTGCATTTGGGATTACTCTGGGACTTAATTGTGTCTTTAAACATGATTTAGAATTTATAGGATATCTAGAGAGGATAACTTTGCTTTTGAAACTTGGTCTGACTATTGTGAGAGCCCTAGACGACAAGACTTAGCAAGCGAAAACCATAACTTGAAATTGACCGTCATTGCACTCGTGAATCTTGGTTTAAATTGTTTACACTTTGAATTCTCAAATCGGGTTTTCGAAACTTAGCCTCTTTTGATAAGTGTTTTTGAGAGCAATCGTTGAAAAAAAAAAAATTTTAGGATAGCTTCCGAACACTAGAACTCTCTTCTACGTTCCCTTGAGGCGAAATCCTAGGTGAGTCTCGACTTTGGAAATGATCTAGGCATTCTTTGGTCGATCTAAAAAAAAAAAAAAAAAAATTCTACGTTTTCCCACCTTGACGTTACCATCCTTCTTACCCCTTCTAGCCAACGAAGCATGCTAAATGCGTGTTTCCAAATTCTTTTCATAACCCCCAATATAACCATATAACACAAAAAGCTCTTTGCCCACCACCTTTGAACAAGGAAATACTCTTTTTAATCGTTGTTGAGCATGCATGTTTAAGTTTCAAGTTTTGGCGCGAATGCATTTTTGTTTCGTGTTTATGTTTGTGTTTTGGAATAAATAGTCATAGCGACTTATATGTAATTAGTCGTTGTGATGTCGAAAAAAAAAAAAAGGAAAAGAAAATCAGAAAAGAAATAAAAAAAAAGAAAAAAGAAAAAAAAAGAAAGGAAGAAAGAATAAATAAACAGCAGCAATAAAATAAAAAAAAAAAAAAGAAAAATAGAGGGAAAGGCTACAATGTTATGTTTTGTTTTGTGAAGTTGCATTTGTTGCCATCTAAACATTAAAGTTAATAACGTGCATTGCTCTTTGAACTTAATGTGAAAGACTTATTTTCTTGTTACTCTCTAGCCTTACATTATCCTTTTCTTTTGTAACCATTACCCTAGCCTAACCCATATAAAAGACCTGATGATCCTTAGTTGAGACTTGTCCTACATTAGTGGAGAGGGAACCGCGAGGAGAGCTTATGGTTGTTCATTATCTTGTTTTCTTGAAGCTACGAAAATGTATTTTATATGCTTTGATTATTGCTCGATAAAACATTTGTTGATTCAAGCTTCGTATGTGTGCGTGAGTGTTTTCAGAATTCTTAGTGTAACCTTTTTCGATTGAGTTCACGATGATGGGATGATTTTGACGGTTTGATATCCAATTGCGATGTTGCGTTGTTTGCGGTTTTTGCATATGTTGAATCGAGTTTCGTTGTGAAGTTGTGGTCTCCTATATAGAATAGATGTCGAATTCTAAGTCATGCTTGAGGACAAGCATGGGATAAGTGTGGGGAAATTTGATAACTTGCAAATCCAATTTTCTTTTATTGTTATATTTGTGTTGATTTGGTGTCATTTTGTGCTTAAAAGAGTGGTTTAACTTGATTTATTGTTTTTATGCTAGGAAAAGTTGGATTTGATATGAATGAAGCAAAAAGGAGCACAATTGAAATGTTTTGGAGCAAGGAAGGAGCTGCTGGAATTTTGGAACACAAATGCAAGTTGTTAGGCTCTTAGCCTTGGGCAAGACTAAGCAGGAAATCAGACCAGCGGACTGATTGTGACATTATTGGCTGGTCACGACTTCTTCAACTAATTCCAGCACGTTTTACAGCCACAGGATGATATTAGACACAGGTTTTAGTGGGTATTTTTATTGTATTAGTGGACCCCACCTTCTAGGGGCTATTTAAGTCGAAATTAGGTCTTTTTGTGGATTATCTTCCGCCTCCCTTGGGTTGTGACGAATTTGACAGAATTTTTTGAGAGATTTCTACCGAACTTTCAATTCTTGTGAGGATGTTTTCTTCCATAGTCATGTGTGGCTAAACGTTCTGTTCAGTTAAGGCTAAACCAAGGTAGAAGTTTGATTTCGATTGTGAGATTATATTGAACTTAATTAAATTTCTTTATTCTATTGCATTTATATCCTTTCTGTGATTTATTGGGAAAATATATCCCCTAGCGAAATTCTATTGAATGATTTAACAGGGCCCGTTATGTTGTTTGGTAGAAATTTCCATAGCTATTCGGCGTAATCAAATCCGTAATTGTTTGGTTAGGTTGATGCAGTAGTAATTAATATAACTTAATTGGGTAGAACTTTCTAGGTTGTATTAAGAAAGAATATAATCAGATTTAAATGGATGCTCGTAGTTTCTGTTAATCTGGACAGGGTTCTATTAGATTTTAAAGCGGTTAACAGTTAAATCCTTCGTCGTACTTAGGATTGCTAGTTGATTAGGGGTTGTTATTAGATCGTATCTTAGCAACCTATTCCTACGGTAGAATTGGTTGGGTTGACGTTCTTTCTGGCTATAACTTGTCTGTAATATGAATTAAGGAATTAATCTTGAATCAATGATCACTCGAATCAAATTTTCGATCCGCGGTATGCCTTGGCTGAATTTTCTATCAATTGTTCAGGTTCAATTTTTAATTTTATTGCATTTATTTCTTTGATTTAATTTTAATTCGTTTAGTTCGATTATTAAATTCCCCCGTTTCAATATCTATTTTTAATTTTATTTTCAGTTTTGGTCTATTTTCGACAAAGCTAATCCCTAGGGTTCGATCCTTCTCACCATATTTACAAGTTTTATTTTGTAGGGGAGCAGGTTAATTATTTTTGGCGGATTCGACGCCCGTCAATTAAAATAACTTTCCCTGCATAAAATAAAGTTATAGGGCCTAAAGTTCCACCTTCTGCTACTTTAATAAATCTTTCATGTTCTAATCCAGGTGTTTTGGCAAATCAATGAAAAGTGACTTTATTCCTCTCACTTTACTTCAGTTGCAGAAACAGATTGCTTTAAAATTTAGCGTTTCAACACTACAAAGTAGTGAAAGTGATCTCCTTCACTAGCAAAAAGTGAATATCCTCATAGAATCACAAAGTAAAAAGCATGAAAAAAAAAAGGTCCAAGAATCACCAAGAACAATACAACAGATGGTCCCATTCTATTCTTAAGCAACTCAATATGGGACAATGACCCACAAATATCGACCTATTAGTCCACCGTCCATGGCCCCCTAATACAGTCACCATTATAGGATTTCAGTGGCCCCTATAATTAACCAAATTGAAAAATACTGCCAACCCAAAAAAAATAGGAGTTGTATGGACATGGGCCTTAAATTAGGTAGAGCAATTAGTAAACAATGACATAAAGAAAAGGACTTGCCTGATCTATAGTGAAATCCAGTAAGTACCGGAGCTGATTCCGGCCAAAATGTTTTCCGGTGGCCAAAGAATAGGCTAGATCATATGCTTGCAGTCCTGAGTACACAAAACCCATAACATTTATTGACATACAGTACCTGCAACAAGCACATAACAAATATTTTTCCCGTCAATAAAACAGCAGAAGTTCAAGAAATTAAAATTAAAGGGTCAATTGAAAAAGAACGGACCTGAATTCCTTGTACCTATAGAAAGAATCAAAAGCCCAACCTTGATTCTTATCAGCAGCCATGACTGAAAACGAAACCAAGCAAAAGACTAATCCTAAGAATCTAAAGCCTAACAAGGCCTTGTTCTTCATATTCTCCTTCTCTCTCTCTGAAATTGAAGGCTTTCTCCTGCTACTACCACCACCACGGCCGCCTGGAATACCTACTTCAACTGGTTTCTGAACAGCATCTTCGTCTTGGGTTTTAGAAACCGGCATGCGAGGTGGTTCCGGTGATGGAGATGGAGACTTAGCTGGTGATGATGATGAGAAAACATAGGTTTGAGACGTTTGATCTGGCGGGGGAAATTGGTACTTGGCTTCTTTAAGCTGCGGCGGAGACAACACATAGTCATAGTCGTGAGAGGTATGATGACCTGAGGAGTCTGGTGATGGAGGTTTAGAAGGAGGAGGTTTTGGAGGTGGAGAAGAAGAGTGCATTGAGACTGGTGGTGAAGTTGAAACGGTGTCGTTTTCTCCTTCTTCTTGTTCTAATTCTTCTTCTTTTCTCTCTTCTTCTTCTTCTTGTTCAAGTAGTTCTTGCAAATGGTGTGGTTGTTTTGGATGTTCTTCTTCTTGTGGTGGTTGTTTTTGGTCATTTTCATGGTCATAGTGCTGCTGTACCTGTCCCTGTCCCTGTCCTCGGTCGTTTTCATGGCTTTTCATGGTTGCTTGCTGGCTTAGTTTCTTTGGCCTATGGTTTTACAGTTTGAGAGAGTGATAAAATAGCCGAGACAGAGAGAGAGAGAGAGAGAGAGAGAGGAAAAGTTGAAGGAAATTGCAAGTGAGAGTTTTGTATGGAACCTTGAAATGTTTTTACTGGAAAATTTGTCTTTGTTGACAGTAATTTAAAGTTTTTTTATTTTTATGCTGTATTGTTGACAGTAATATTTTCATTTCATTTTTTATATTAACATTTAATATTTTTGTCCAATACATATATAAGAAAAATTAATAAAAACATTGACAGTGATATCATTTTGAATAATTGTTTTTTAATTGAATTTTTGACCTACCCGTCAAATGTCATCCTTTCATCTTCGCATGATAAAATTTCGTGTGCGAATACACACTTTCGCTTTTGATTTAAATGGGATAACTGTAAAGAAAAATTAAGATAAATGATCTTATGATGTGTATTTCCATGATCAGTTACATATGAATATATTTCATTTGTATAAAGAATAAAGGCACTTCACATAATAAAAAAAAAAAAAAAAGAAGAAGAAGAAGAATAAAGGCTTTTAAGACTTCTTTTCACTTATAAGAGCGATACGTCTCAGGTTTAAAATCTTTCAATCTTTGACTTTTATTGTGTAATTCGTAATATAATTTTCAGCCCATTTTTTCTTGATGAATAAAAAAAAAAAGGCACCAAATTTTTGAAAAACAATTTATAGGTTATGATAGTTGCAATATTGTTCCAAAAAAAACAATTTATTTTTGAAAAATATGTTCAATTATTTCATTTTTCATTGTTTAATTACAATATTAGAAATTAATTTAAAATATTAATTTTTTTTAATTTATAAATCAAGAACAATATTTAAAAATATGATAAAGTTATTGCTTAATATGAAAAGAAAAATTGTAGATTATATGGCATTCACCAGCAATTACCACCTGGCTACAGGCGATTGGCAATATTAATAAACGCCTGTATAGTGTTATGATAAATTTTTTCTGTCCGAAAATATTTCTCTCTTTGAAAATAAAAAGTCAAAGAAAAATGGTTTAATTTTTTCTGATTCCGAAAAATATTTTACGTAGACTTATTAATTCTAGTAGTAATTGACCTGATGAATTGTATATAGAAACAGCAGAAACTAACATTGATCAGAAGTCAAATTAGACAATGGACCTAATGCTGCACAATACAAAATATGAAAATACTACAATTAAGATATAGTACTTCAAAGCTAGCGCTCTTCTACAATCTATGAGAAGAACAAAATTTTCAAAGTACTGTTGCATCCTGACCTGAGTTCAGATTAATATTGCTAAGAAGAAAAGAAATCACGAGCTTCATGGTATTGCTTTAGGACCACATTGTATAGCGGATGAACAGGTTCCAAGAGATTAGAGTAAGGACCTAACACCGCCCTTGTTGGAGGCGGAGAATGCTCGTCTTTCGACCAACTATACTGACACACCGAGAGGCCACTTAGACAATAACATGTGTGATAAAAGTCCCTAGCCTTACCAGGTTTGTCTCTAAATCCACCATCTTGTTCCTGCAGTGACAACCACAAATTTTTCTAAATCAACTGGTTACTCAAATATCAGGGAACCAAGCCACTTCATCCAATGCTATTTCTGCTAATTTAAATATTTGAACTAAAAGTAGTCAAAAAGAGTTGAAAGAGCACTTGATTTTATAGAATTCATTTACACCAAAAAAGCTTTTAACTTTATTTTTCTTCTAATGGGGGAAATTAGCGCCAGTTAACATGTGAAAGAATAAGTGTACGCAAACAAGCAATTGAATGTGCTTTTTGTTCCCTCTTCTTCATTCAGTTATTATTTTCTCTTCTCTTTTCATTGTTATTATATGGAACTATAGGGATGAGAGTGGGGCCAAAATTTTAGGATATCAACTTGCTTTGACTCATTTATTGTGGATTTAGATAATTATAAACATCTATGAGACAAGTAGAAGTAATAAAATTACTGCTCGTGACAAGTTTAAGTAGGGCATAGATTTAGGGTATCTGGGCACCTGCTAAGCCCCTACCTGTTACCCACTATATTAACCTAGCTTGGTTGCCTGTACCCATAGCTACCCCACCCGCATCTACCCAGTTACGTATTATTTGGAAATGTCAATGACACTTGATCATTAAATGGGTCCGAGGAAAGAATACGAGTAGCAAAATTATTAATGGGTATGAATACAGGCAGTTAAATGGATTTAAACAGCTTTCAGGTGCAGATGGTAAAATTCTAAACAGATTCGGGTGCAAGTAGTTCACATTTTGTTAGATAGAACTAAATCTCCAATTTATACCTGTGAGCACAGAAGTATGTACTGCTGCAAGGCCATACTGTGAAAAGGAGGTACCATTTCTCCATGATCTACTGGAAAGGCATCACAGACAATGTTAAAATGAGAAGATGAGAGAATTCATGCGATAAGTAACAGATCTACAAAGTAGGTCATTGATTAAAAATAGAATCTCTATAATAGAAGAAGTTGGGAATAAAGACACTTTCTTTACTGTTTCTAAATGAACTTACCTCCCTGCTTAAAATGGTCAGGTTCATCAGCCTCAGATGAATTTCCATTTGTAACTTCTCCTTCAGAAGTGCTATCTGTAGCATAATCTCCTGCTTCAGCATCAGAAAATGCCACGCCTTCACCGCTAACTGACCGTAATCTTTGTAATATTGCAAAAACACCTCCCTGATAAATTCTCTTTGTTAATATAATATAAGATGAAAAAAAAAAATATGGTAATTAAAAAAAAAGATATAATATCACCTGCCAGAAGGAGTAACAACCGTCGACCAATTTGTTTGTTCTCCCCTGAAAGCCACACTCCACTCCTTGTCGAAATACCACCCAATCCTAATACAACATCCAACAATCAAAACACTAGCCCAAGACACCTCATGAAAATCATTATATATATAGTTAGATTCAAGGATATGTCCGACAAATAAAACCACAACAAATGTAATTTACACAAAAATGCTATGAATTGTCAATAAAAGAGGAAATATTATCTTACAATTAAACGAGCCATGTCCAGCCGATTGACCTCATTGATCAGAACCATTGCAGCCAATCCACAAAATGTGTACCTAATGATGAAATCATTAAATCTGTG
This sequence comes from Jatropha curcas, assembly GCF_041381405.1. Lineage (NCBI taxonomy): Eukaryota > Viridiplantae > Streptophyta > Magnoliopsida > Malpighiales > Euphorbiaceae > Jatropha > Jatropha curcas. The sequence continues at coordinate 7,921,724 of NC_143161.1, forward strand.
AGAGGCTTTGCTGGGCAAGTGGGACAAAAAGCAGAGGATGACTCATCCATGAGAGCAAGGAAGTAGCAAAGATATTCTCAAATAAAAGAAATAGCCACTTAGTGAGAGATGAAAGGAGACAAGTATGCAAAAACATACCCACCATGAGCTTCAGAACCAGGTTCTCCAGCAATGCCACCTTCATAGGTCTGACAACTACAGTAGGATGTCAGAGAGAAGTACTTTTAGTTGACTGCATACTACTCGATGTATATCAAAGCAAAATGTAACGTCTTAATGATAAATTAATCTGAATGCAAAGAACTGTTCTCATTAAGGTTGTTGCGCTTTTTCTAATCCATTTAATAAAACAAAAAATAAAGCAACTTTAACAGGCTAACGGACTGGAGCGTAAATCTCATATGAATATCTGCAAAACACAGTCAATTACTCATTTGCCATAGTTATACAGGGCAAGAGACAAGCATCAGAAAACAACACAGATCCAAGCTGCCAATTAATAGCATGACAACGGAAGATTATTGGGCCTGATTCTTCCTTCCTCTGTACGATAGTAGCACCTCACACAAATCAATTCCTACTTGCAGATGATTCAACAAGAGTGTTATGATCCTAATGGCAATACAAGGTATAGGATTTGACTTTGATCCCACATTGAAAATATGGAATTTCAATATGGAGTTTATATGAATTTGGGTCTATGCTAATCTCAATTGCTAGCTTTTAAGCTATGGTTCTCCCAAGGTCACATCAATTGGTATCATAACAACATCATATCTTCCTTCTAAACCACCTATCCATGGTCATGTCCCTTTCAAATCAGTAGAAATTTTCTTTATAGTTTTATATTCTATTTTGTTCCCCTTATGCACATTGAGCTTTCAACAGATCAGCCAACATTATATGGTCATATAGCACTAGCCCATACCACAAATGACTAAAATATGCTAGATAAGTTACAGATGGTAAGTAAACACAGCCATTGGCAAAAGATGCAGGCAATTTTTCAGAATGGTTCCAGAGAACTAGTTAATTCATCTTGTATATATAAAGAAAACAAAAGTCATCCCTCGTTAAGTTCATGCCTGGATATTCTAACTCACACATCTACCCATGTGGACCAACACGGGCCAAATTAGCTCTCAGGGACTCGTGATGGAACCTTCGGCTAATCTTCTTACAGCAGGACCAAGCAAAAAATGTGGAATGAATCCTAAATCTGGCCGTGTCATTTAGCATCCTTTGCTTCCAAAATTAAAATGTGAAAGGTAAAAATAAAGCAGGGAAGAAGACAGACGAACCAGAAACCAGTAACAAAAACGGAGACGTTGAGTAGGCTTGATTTTTAAGCAACTTAACAAGAGAGAAATTCATGAATAAAGGAGAGTAACTTCAGACAGGAAAACATTGGGCAAGAAGAATAACAAAGAAACCCAACTGGTAAGAGCCATAAGCTCTCGAATTCTAAATAATGACCATATTAAGAAAACCCAATGGTGAAATGTAGTTACAGACTCTAGTAAGCAAACATAAAATTATTTCAGATGAGATTCCACGGGTGTTAGGCTTGCACGTTTCTATCAACTCAAGCATAAGCTCTAAGTATGTGGGTATTGTTAATTCAAAATCATTACCTAGGATAGAAGCTATGCTATCCTTAAAAATAAAACGCTCGATCCTATACATGAGGTCTATGATTCCAAATATTGAGCATTATGTAGCATATATACCTAATAATAATGGTGAATCACCATGATAGCAACATACTAACACCGCTGATACCATAATTTTTCTGAACAAATTCACAATAGCACTGACCATAAGCATTACACTTTGATTGTGAACACACTGACACACCTAAACCACACTATGACTGCAACTGTTATTAAAAATCATAATGGGACTTACACCAAATTGCACCTATTTGCAGTATTCTTCAATACTAGGCAATAATTTCCAATTGCAAATGCATGTCTGAAAGGTTACATTACCAATAATAAGATGCTTTTTGTGGATTATAAGCCAGGTACATTTGCATCAAAAGAGTCATTCTAGAACACAATCCAAATTAACCTAAACGAATATATGAATGAAAGAGAACGAAAAACAGTTACAGTTCCACAATAATAATAATAATAGCCAATAAAAACCAACCTTATGATGTAATTACCAACATCCTTAACCAGCTCATCATCCAAAATGTTGAGAATACTTGCAACCTGGTTGGGAAAAAAGGATAGGTACATTGGGAAGTTAAGCAACACCATAGAAGCAAAAATAAGATCAGAAAATGAAAGAGATTAGCAGTAAAAAAAGCTTCTAAAAGAAGAATAAAACATGTAGAAGACCTAAGTGTGCTCAATGTCTACTCTTAACTATTGCGCAACCTAGACATGTCCAATGTCTACTCTAGCTGCTGGGCAATTGTAATTTCCTTGCCTCTAGCGAATTTAAAAGTAACTCAAAACTAAATAGTAACATTGGTCCAGGATTCATTCCTCAAGCAAGATAATCAAGAGACATTTTGCAGCATCAAAAAGAAGAAAAAAAGTCAATTAATTACAAGCATCAACAGGTTTGACTGCTGACAAAATTCAGAGGATAGTGGAAGAACAAATGGAATTGCATCAGCTTTGTGGCATTACCTTCTACGGTTTTCCTTTTCCTTTTTTTTTTTTATTGCCATCTTACCTGATCCTATGCAGCTTCAATCTTTTGCACTTTACACATAGACAAAAAGAGTGATAAATCAACCTTGTTTTTGAAAAGTAATCACATGGTTGGGTTTAAGTTCCTACTATACCTTAGATGTTGAACAAGTACTTTAACTCCTAATAAATTCATATGATATTCAGGCCATCAGAATGTGTTCAGATGAAGTATTGAGATATTTTGAGAGTGTTGTTCTTGTAAGAACCACTGTACCACATATATACACGATGCATTCCTATAAAGAACTAACTGTAGCTGACTTACTGAAATGGCTGTGTAACAAGCCCGCACGTCCATTTCCCCACCATCATGCATCCTACAGTTATAAAAATAAGTGAGATTCAGAACTAATCTTAAAAATTCATTGGACAAAGATTTCCATGTGAAAATGAATAACTGTAGAACTGCCACGTTGACAAATCAAAACATTTTAAGTAAAGTGAATAGAAATTCAGATTCATAGAAAACAATAATGTATTACGAGTAAAATTGAAAAGATACATAAATATTAATAGACCATTTGACACTGCAGAATTTCTGATGCAATGTCATCCTCCTAAACGCGAAAAAAATTTACACAAAGCGTATGCAATTGCGATGCTCATGCAATGTCAATTTTCCAGTTGAAACTGCAGAAAGAAAGATGAAATCACACCTGAATGCACCACTTGGGTCTTTTACTTTCCGCAAAAATGTGTACAATTTCTCTCTGAAACATTCATTGAAATCAATCACAAAAGGCATAAATTATATTGAGCAAAAAAGCAATTATTCTTTGAAAGCAGCAACAACTGACCACCTATTAATAGACGATAAGGCTCTACGCCCACCCAAAGTAATAAGTGAATTAACTGCAGCATAAGTTGTTGCAAGATGAGGCATCTGACACAGAAAATATAAGTTAATCTTGACAGAATGTCAAATTGACAACCACTAATTTCAATGGAAAAATGGTTAATTCACAAAGAAAATAGGATATCCAGAAATTCGTTAGATCAGCACAACACGAGAAAAACACTAGAGCCCTCACGACACAACAAATGATTATGGTGAACTTATATTAGTTCAAGGAGGCCGCAAAGGAATATAGCCAAGACATGAAGATACATCAAGAAATTAACAGTGCGTCCCTCAAAATGCAACATAAATAAGACCAGTTCCTAAATAATCCAACAAGATTTACAGTTGGGCTTCTTGGGAAGCATAAAAAAACAAAAATTGTAAAGAAAGTCAAGTACAAGGGAACTAACTATTTATTTTATTAGTTTGCATAGAGCTAATTGGTATCTCACATTAATTTTTTAAAGGCAGAGACAGATTGAAGAAGAGGAACAGAGCATGTTTCATAGGTCAAGTTTGAGTCAGTTTAGTTCACATAAAACTAACGCAAAATAATGGAAATATAAAAAAGAAATAAATTTATTAGAACATGTGAGCCATCTTGCCAAAAGATAAAACGCTTGCCTGTCCAGGTCCACCACCATATCCACCGTCTGGATCCTGTCAATACAAGAAATCACAAATCACCAAGAAGAAAAAAAAAAAAAAAAAGCATCTTAGCTCAACCATGACTCAACCTTAAGAACAATAACTGTAAGTCAAAAAATTGAAAAAAAAAAAATAATCCGATATTATCATTTCTTTCAACTGAATCAAAAAGCTACAGCCCATGAAAAGATAAAAGGCCAGGCCAAATGTGTAAGCAATTATTTTTGCTGTTCTTCAAATTTTATATCAGTCATATGAGTATGAAAATGCAGACATATATAACATAGGATTATACTGATTTGTAACATTTGCAAACATAACTAAAAGTTCATCCAGGTATTTAATAAAGTTAATTGCTGTAACCAAATAATTCCAACATCTAAATTTCCAGAATTTTGATGATAAGCAATAACATCAAGTAAAATAAGTTTCAATGCAAATTTATTTAAGCCTCACACCTGACATCGATTAAGAAAGTCAATGGCATTATTTTCCAGTTCAAAATCAACTGACTCCCCCAGTAAAGCAATCGAATGCAGGATCCAGTAGCAAAGCCAAGGTCGACTGCACAAAGCAACAATGCGTGCCAATAAATGAGAAAGAGAATCAAATTGGGTATATGAATAATTTTAAGGCATACCAGGTAAACTAATGCATAAAGTCTGATTATGCAGTCAGTGACAAAAACTAATTTCCATAATTAAACCCTCCTCAATGAAACTAGCTAATAAGAGTAGCAGACAGATCACTTTGAATAGTTTGTAATTATAACTAGATATTGAATAGTTTCCAACCATATTTATAACTAAAAATTTTCAAATTTCAAGTTCGATCAGATAGAAAAACTAGAAATTGAAGGAAATAAAGAGATTCACCTGGAATCCAATACAACGAAGGAGGGGCTGAGTTGCTGGAGTCCTCTGGTTAGATAATCTATATGCTTATCACGTACAAGCTCAAGCCTATAAACCGAAATAAACTTCAGTTAATTGAGAAAATCAACTTAGAAGTGAAAAATGAAATTGCAACTTAATGATAATTTTGTTAGTTTACATTAGGGTTTGGGCGCTATGAGGAATCGTAGCGAAGATATCGTAGATTTGGAACACCTGATCTTGAACCATCCATTGCTCGTGCTGACTTACTGTCGGTCGACGCCGAGTCGACGATCCCACTGAGTCCATTCTTTCAGATATCTTCCGATTTTTGGAAACTTGGCTTGTTTTGACTACAAGTCAATCACAGCGCAGAGTCAATTCGCTTTCCCTTTGTCATTTAGGTAAACAGACGGCAGCACGTCAGATTTTCCCGGTGCGGTACTCGATCCCATGAGTTTTTATTGGAAGCCCATGAATTTGGCTACGGTCACTAAAAATGTCAAATTTAACTTTTTCAGTAACTTTAATCTTTGAAGTTGTTTAGAACGGTTAAAAGTAAATATTTAAACTTTTGATCCAATTTAACTCTTATTCTTAGTTGGTTGTAATGTTTAACATTTTCATACACCTCGAAAAAACTCTTATAAAAAAAATGTTAATTAATTGATATTGATGAGTTTTGATTTGATCAAACCGCTGAAAATTAGTTCAAAAACTTTAAGTATCAAACACTTTAACATTTCAAATAATTATATACTGTTTAATGGATATTATCTTTAACATTATATGCACTTTGACATTATCTTTCCCTCGAATTCATTATCTTTCCCATAGAATTCACTAATTAAAATCGTTCTATAAATAATTATTAGTTAGAAGTTATACCCGTGATCCTTTCCCTGAATTCACTCGTTAAAACCGTTTTATGAACAACTACTAGTTAGAAACTAATGGTTAAAGTTAATATTATGAAACAGTAGCATTTAAGGGCCTAAAATAACTAATGCAGCCAAACACACCGTTAATAACAATCGAATGACATTTAATTAATTTTGAATATTTTAAATATCAATCATAAATTTTTAAGTGAGTTCGGATTTGAAGTTTAAAATTAATGGACCAAAATAATATTTATTACAATTGTTCTATAATATTTGTCACGTTCAGAATTTCACATTCCTTAAGAAAATTATTAAATTTATCTAAGTTATAATAAATTATTGGATAAATTGACTAATTACCCTTAATTTAATACTAACTCTTTAAGAAACCATTAAATTAAAGTAATAATTATTTGTCTTATACAAAGGGTAAATATAAAAAAAATGAATTTTTTTATTTTTTAAAACCACAAATATGACATGTATTTTTAAATATTCTCAAATGTGACAAGTATTAAAAGACGGAAATAGTATCAAATTGGCGATAACTTCTATGGTAGATAATACTAACTGGGTTACACCTGATTGAGACTTAAATATATTAAATTAAATCTTAAAATTCCAAAGTTTTTAATCAAATTGAACTCTAATACAACATTTTATCTCATATGATCATAACTTTGCTCAATCCAATAGACATAAACATCATAATTGGGAAACCAAAAAATAAAGAAAACGGAATAAAATATGCACGACCAAAAATCAATAATGGAGAATGGTGGCCGACCAACGGTGGCGACAAGGGGAGGTTTATCATGTACTTAGAGAATAGCAAATTGAAATTCGCCACATCACATGCTAGCGGCCATGATTGAAACAGGTAGCCGAAAAGACTCTTATATTGTCTTCGTTTTACCCTCCAAGTCCAAGCGGCGGAGAGTGGAACCAGAATTATTTAACTGTGTTAATATAAGGGTGTGTTCGGCTTAGCATACTCGCACAGCTGATAGCTGTTTGGTACCTAACACCTAAATTTAAGTGTTTGTGTTTGACAATCCTTTTTTAATCAACAACTAATAACTAATAGAAATAACAATTAGCTACTGTTTCTATATACTACAGTTAGGATTTTTTTTTATTAGCTGATAGTTGATTCGTATTTATATTATTTTAAATTTTATTAATTTTATAAAAAAATAATTATTAATAATTTTTTTTTAAATTAGTATTTTTATGATAATTTTATTTATAATTATTTTAAAAAATATTATTAAATATTATTTTAAAATTTTAATTAATATTTTTATTTATATAATACATTAAAATAAAAAAATAATATATTCACCTTCAATTAGAAATATATATATTACACATCATCATATATAAAATAAGTATGCTATAATAATTATTTTATTTTTTAACAACAACAGCTACAAAAATTTTATCAAACATAAACAATAATCAAATAACCGCTATCAGTCGTTAGTCACCAACTATCATCTATCACCCGGTATGAACCGCTAAACCAAATGGACCCTAAATAATAAGCCGTCTTTGCTTAAGCTAACTTCTACTCCTTTTAATCTTACCCTATATCTATAGTATAGTCTATAATCTAACAATAATTGCTCAACTTATAATATCGATGTTTAAAATTTTTAATTCAATTTAAATAATTATTTTTTTTAATATTAGAATTCTTAATTGAGTTAAAAATATTTTCAATTGGATTTAATCTATAAAATTATTTCAAGCTTTATGACTTATTACAATAACATCTAAATTAACATTCGCTTCTACCACCCTAACATACAAATTTAGATATATTATCACCATAAATTTAAAATCAAATAGGATGTATAATATAATAATATAAAAATAAGTCTCACCAAACGAGCTTGGGTTCACTTAATTCAAATCCCCAAAAATTAGAATTTTAGGAAAATAGGAATTAATGCCGGTTGATGGAATTATTAATTAAAGCAATAATACTGATTTCTTTGGATGACTATTGTTGCTTGCCTTATTTATTTATTTTTATTTATTATAATGTTGCTTGCCCATTTCTCCTCTTTTATTGCACTATTGCTTGCATTTTTTAGTATTTTACTGTAGATGTTACTTGCTATTTTGCTTGTTGAGTAGTGACAATAATTATTATTATTTAGGTTAATTTTATATAAATTGCCCAAAAAAAACATTAATATTCGATGGCTACAAAGCTAAACAGAATTAACTCAATTTTTTGATTTTTGGACACTTATTCTTAATTTGATCCCTAATATAAAATATTTGTTTATAATTTAATTTAATATTATTTCGCACATTAAGGCATAGACTAGTGGTTGGTGCATTTACTATCGTTTTTGACCTAAAAATAAAATATTACATAAGTACGCATAAAAAATAATAATGTTGTACTAATCGAGAAGTTTTAAACTAATTAAAATTCTTAATTAAAAGTATTAATTAAGATGTATTACATAAATATTTCAATTAATGTAGTAGCCAAATATGTTGGTAAAATAAGTTCTTAATTCTTAATAAAATTTAAAAAATCAATATTTTATTCTCAAAAGTTTAATTATTTAAATAAAATTTTAAAATTATTGTGATACTCATAATTTACTATGGTTATCTATTAACTTATAGTTTCAAACCAGATATTAAAATTTTAAATGTTGTAGCTTTTATAAAATTTTGTTATTCAATTCGTAAAAGTTATTTCGAGAAATCTGATGTCTAGTTTATTGGATTTTTCCATTTAGCATTTATCTTCAAAATATAACTGGAATTCTTAATTTTATGTTAAAATTAATTATAAAATTCTATAACTTAAATTTATAAATTTTTTGATAAATTTGTTCTAATATATCTATATAAATGTAAAAGAGCTAAATAATATAAAAGCCGAATAATGTTTTATGATGTGACATAATATTAAGAAATGTAGTTATTTACGTGACTCTTTTTATTATTTTTTAAATTTTCACAAATTTTTTATTTGGTTATTTAATTTGAAAAAACTAAATTATAGAACTATTCTATTTTTTTGTCTTCAAAAAAAAAAAAAAAAAAACTATTCAATTTTTTTCAACAATTAATAGTCCATAACAACTGATTAATAAGTATATTGTATTAATGAAAAAATCTTTGATTTATTTTCAATAATTAAAAAACCAAACAATAAGTTTATTGTATTAATGACAAATATATTGCATCTATTATTTATTCAATTTAACTATATATATATATATATATATATATATATTCTCAATTTTAACACTCAAAACAATACTATTTAAAAAAAAGTAATACTATTTAAATTTTTTTTTTTTAAATTATATATTACGCGCAAGGCAGGGGCATTTGAGTAGTTATTTATAACTTTCAAGATTTTTAAGTTCTGAACCATTTAAAAAATTATTTTTTAATATTTAAAATTATATATTTGTAGTTTCCAAATTTGTTTTGTGTAGTGAATTTAGATTTCAATTAGTGTTAATTAGATTTTGATTCTAGTTCATGTTTTTAGATTATATTAGTTATAAATTTTCATATTTTTGGATATTATAAAAATAATATAAAAAATATTTTTGATATTAAATTAAGATAAAAAACTATTCAAATCTGGAAAGAACAAAAAGAAAAAGATTACAAAAAAATAAAAAAATAGTCTATAAATTGAAAAATAAAAAAAATACTATTATTTAAACAATAGATTTGTAACCTGTTAACCTATTATAACAAGTATAGAATTTACTTACTTCACTGTTATAGTATTATATATTTTTTATACGATTTGGATTTAAATAAAAAATTAATATAAAAATTTAAATTTAAATTTTATTTATTAACTAATAATTAAAAATTCATAATAAGATTATAATTATTAATAGGATTGGATTTAATTAGAAAACCGAATAGCCAATCAAAATGATAATTAAAGAAAAGTGAAGTAATGTAAATAGTTTTAGGTTAGCGATTTTATTAGGCTATAATTACTTTTATGTGGGTTCATAAAGCGAGAAAAATAAGTTATATGTGTTAATCAAGTTAAATCTAGCGGAATTAAAATTATATACTTTTAATTAGCTAAAGATATTTTAGAATTTTTGATTAAAATCTTCTAATTGATCCATTCTAAGAATATTTTAATATTTCTCAAATTTCACTAAAACTATTTTTGATAAATCTCATAATTTATCCTCGTTACTACATTTATATGAGCACATGTATGTGTATATATATATGTATAGACAGAAATAATTAATAATAGACTATAGATTATAAATAAAGATATTTAAAAATTATTAAAGATTAGTGGAGATATTATATTATAGGGTAAATTATTATTTAGTCCCTCAGGTTTTACATAATTAACTAACTAATCACAGGTTTTGAGAAAATATCTAGCTAGTCCATCAGGTTTAACTCCGTCTAATTAAAAGGTCCTTCCGTCCGAAAAGTTGGTTTTTTTTCGTTAATTATAGAGTAAAAAACTAAAATACCCCTCTCCAGCTGACGTGGACCATAAGGGAAAATTATTATCTAGTCCCTCAGATTTTACATAATTATCTAACTAATCCCAAATTTTGCGCAAATATCTAATTAGTCCCTCAGGTTTAACTCCGTCTAATTGAAAGGTCCTTCCGTCCGAAAAGTTAGTTTTTTTCCGTTAATTGAAGACTAAAAGACTAAAACACCTCTTCCTAGCTGACGTGGACCAGTATGAAGTGATAAGGGAGGGAATTGTATAAACTAAAAGACTAAATAATAATTTTCCCTATAATTTTATGCACATGTAGAATTATATAGATTAAGCTTAATTACACGAGTAGGAAAATTAGCTTCGCTAAATTTAAAAATGAAAATTGAAGAGTTTCATATAAAGTCGATGGAGACAATTACTTTTTTTATCTATAGATAATTACTTTTTTTATCTATAAATAACTATTATTTTAGAGCCGGTGTTTTTTCCGCAAATATATATTTTTTTAGAATATTAATGAGTAATTAATTTTTTTTTCAATTTTATCCTTATTTATATTAAATTTAATAATTATTTTTATAATTTTTCAAAATCATATAACATCTCCTCTCTTATTTAAGGTTTCGTAATAAAATTAATTAATATTTTGTTATAATTTATAAGAATAAATTTACTTACTTAATTACCATAGAAACATTAAAAGTATTTATGAATAGATGGAATACTTTGTTTTTTTTTTTTTTTTAGATTTTATCGATGATAATAGTAATGTTTCTTGATAAAATTTGCATATTAAATATGAATAAAATAGAAAATTATGTTTATTACTTTTTTTCTAAAAAAGAAACTATGATGATAATTTGGGGTAAAAAGAAAAAGGGTAAATTATTTACTCTTTTAGTTTATACAATCCCCTCCCTTATCGCTTCATACTAGTCCACGTCAGCTAGGGAGAAGTGTTTTAGTCTTTTAGTCTTCAATTAACGGAAAAAAATTAACTTTTCGGACGGAAGGACCTTTCAATTAGACGGAGTTAAACCTGAGGGACTAGTTAGATATTTGCACAAAACTTGAGATTAGTTAGATAATTATGTAAAACATGAGGGACTAGATAATAATTTTCCCTTATGGTCCACGTCAGCTGGGGAGGGGTATTTTAGTCTTTTACTTTATAATTAACGGAAAAAAATCAACTTTTCAGACGGAAGGACCTTTTAATTAGACGGAGTTAAACCTGAGGGACTAGCTAGATATTTTCTCAAAACTTGTGATTAGTTGGTTAATTATATAAAACCTGAGGGACTAAATAATAATTTACCCTATATTATATTATATTTAAATATTTTGCTATTAATGATCTTATTTTTCTTTACCAAATTGAAATACCATTGTTTATAGTTGAACTAATTCAACTTCAATTATTAAAGTCTTAAATGAATTATGTATGAAAATTTAGAATTCATTCACAACAAAGTTTCTAATTTAATCCAACAATCAATTGAATGTTTAACTGATTAGGAAAAAAAAAAAAAAACACAGCATTTGGTTGATTTGTTTTTATTCGGGAAAGCAAATTGGGATAATATGTAGTAATGAAAACGGAAGCTGTCAGACAGTAGGCCAAGAAAAGTTCGCCACGTCAAGAATTCTCAGTCTCACTCCCCTATTTAAATGCTAGCAACTAAAGATTTTATTCACAAGTTACGACGATTTCTTTCCTCCTCTTCTTCTTCGATTATAGCTGTGTTGCTCGAAAATGGCCATGAAACGTGCTGCTACTTCTGTGATTCGCGCTTTCACTTCCTCATCTGCAATTTCCGGCTCTTCAATTCTCGCTAGAGACCTCCATGTAAGTAAAGCCCTTTCTTTTTTTTTTTTAATCAAGTTTTTAAAATTTAATTCGATTATTATATTATATGCTAAATAAATTGAAAAACAACCATCCCAGAGGCCATAGATATCGGCTATGTTTAGCTCCCCGCTGTGAGTTCCTCGCCGATCAGGCGATTACAGTGGTGAAATAATTTCCTACGAGTCAACATCTAGATTGAGTCTCGCGTGCGTGTGTGAAACTGTGTGATGTATTTATCTTTTTTTTTATGTTGATGACGCCAAATCAAAGAAAAGCGTTAAATTAACGCGCGAGGTAACGCCTTGTGTGGTTGTGTACAAGTGGTGAGTGTGAGACATTTCCACATGAAAGAGTGTGCAGTGCACAAAAGCCATCTCCACGACTCCACTCCGTCTCCGACCCTCACCAAACCCTTTGTCCTGTGGGGTCTCAGAATGGACGGTATTCGCGAGTGCTAAAGTTTTCAGCTTATTTTTGGATTGTTGGATACGGAGCGTTTTTGGGGTCAACTTTCCACGTCAGCCATATTTATTGTTCTACCTCATCTTGTTGTGGATAGATATCAAGAAATAAAAAAATTGCCTAAAATCTTTAAAACAAGGCTCTTGTTAATCCTTTTTTTTTTTTAATTAAAAGGATATTTAGTGTACTACCCTTATTTGAATCAAATTTTTAACATAAAGGATCGATTAAATATCAATAAAAAAATAAACTTCCCTTATATTCCCTCTAATTCTTATATATAGACACAGTTTTTATTTTGAATGTTGTATTCGAATACACAAAGTTATTCAATTTGGAGTATAGTTGAATTGTATAGTCTAAATTGTCCTTTATTTGACTTGTTAACAACACCAAATTTTATAAAACAAGAAAGTAGAGATAAAATTTCCGCTTTCAGCATTGAGGCTTTAGACTTTGTGCTTTGTTTATTAATTGCACTATTTGGGTTTAAATCTTTTAATTGCGGCACACTTTTGTTATATGACTATATAATTTTCATGATTATATCATTATGTTTAAGTAAGGTAAAAAAATGTGTGCATAATGTATGTTCCATTAGTTAAGAAGAGGAAAGTTATTATGCATCTGGTTTAACATTATATGAGCACATTTTATCACAAACTACTCTATGTAAAATAATTAAAAGGGAGCATATGTTATAATTTCTATAAGTCAGACACTAAAATTGTCTAGTAAATTTTCAGAATGCAATTTCTACTAACGGCAGCACTTTGCTGCAAAAAAAATTGCACCATTTTTATGAAATTGTGCATACTTTTCTTTATGAAATGTAAATACTTTTAAAACGAAAATTAAATTTCATTTTCCATCAATTTTTTCAAAACAATGGGAGGGAAAAATTTAAACATTTGATTAAGCTGTTAAAATTAACCCACTTAGTGGGATTTCTATAATCCGTCCTCTAATTATAGGTCTAGGTCATTAAATATATTTATAGAAATAAGTTGGCAGATATTCTCACAAATAGTCAATTAATATAGTGTCAGGGCATATAATAGAAAAGATTTGATAAAAAATTTTAATTAAACTAATTTCTTAATTTCCGTGCAAAAATAATTGTTTCTATATAAAAAGATCGGAGGAAGTTATATTTAATTGTTTAACCATTTACATTTAATATGAGCGGGTGAAGCATAAATTTTTAATATATTTATTAAAAAGGAGAGGCTAAGTGGTAATTAAGATCAAACCTCGAGCACTAAATAGTAATCTTCTTATTGATCCAGTTTAATTTATTTCTGCTGTCATATTTGCATTCTTGATTTTTAATTGCACCATAGATTAAAAATTGTTTGTTAAGGTCACTTCTTAAATTTAACTATTGATAAATTTTTTAGGAATCGAATAATCTTTTCACAGTAAATTAATGTCCTAAACAGAAAAAAAAAAATGTTGAATCAGTTTTTTATATTTATATTTTACTTGTTTATCATGATATTTTCTAGAAGTATACTGTGATTTGCAATCTGCAAATAATAAATTAATATGTATGAAATCTTAAACAAAATGAAAATGGTGACTTGATGGATATGATTTTATCATTTATGTTAATGTTATTGCTGCTGTTTGTGTGCAAACAGGCTTCTGCAGGGAGCAAAAAAATTGTCGGGGTTTTCTACAAGGCCAATGAATATGCTTCAAAGAATCCCAATTTTGTGGGATGTGTAGAAGGAGCTTTGGGCATACGTGACTGGCTGGAATCACAAGGCCATCAATACATTGTCACTGATGACAAAGAAGGGCCTGATTGTGGTGGGTTGACTGACATTTACACTTACTGCTTCTTGAGGAAACTATCATTGCATACTTTGAATTCATTCTTTTTCTTTTTCTCAAATTTCCTCCTTTTATTTAGGAGTCTGCAATCCAATTCTTCACTGCTTTACAGTAACAGATTGAAGCCTTAGAGCCAAGTATAATAATGACAACAAAAAATGTTGGAGAAGTAAATTATATGATTTATGTGTGATCACATTGATATGATAAAGCACAGAGTATTCTCCTTTGGAAATTTAACCGACTAATACCAGTTATTCCAATGAAATACATTTTATAATAATGAAGATCAGAATATATGCATATTATTTCATCGTCTGATTGCTGCTTTTGGAACAGTGGCCCTAGATTGCAGTCATAATTTTGATATATATAAGGCCAAGTTTTTTTATTTTTCTCTTGTTTTCTTTCTTCTTATCGCAGAACTTGAAAAGCATATTCCTGATCTCCATGTCCTCATAAGTACCCCATTCCACCCTGCTTATGTTACGGCAGAAAGGATCAAAAAAGCCAAAAACTTGCAATTGCTCCTTACAGCTGGAATTGGCTCAGATCACATCGATTTGAAGGCTGCTGCAGCTGCAGGGCTAACTGTTGCAGAGGTCACAGGAAGCAATGTTGTTTCAGTTGCTGAAGATGAGCTCATGAGAATTCTTATTCTTGTCCGAAATTTCTTACCTGGATATCATCAAGTTATCAGTGGTGATTGGAATGTAGCAGGCATTGCTTACAGAGCCTATGATCTTGAGGGAAAGACAGTGGGAACTGTTGGTGCTGGACGCATTGGTAGGCTTTTGCTGCAACGGTTGAAACCTTTCAACTGTAATCTTCTGTATCATGATCGAGTTAAGATCGACCCAGAATTGGAGACTCAGATAGGAGCAAAATTTGAGGAGGACCTTGATACAATGCTTCCCAAATGTGACATAATTGTCATCAACACACCTCTTACGGAGAAGACAAAGTAAAATTTCTAACCTCTGTTGTACAAATCTATGAACTTTTGATTTCCCACAACTCTTTTTCACATTTTATTTTACCATTGTGGTAATTGGCTTTCCAAAGCCTTAGTGTGACACATCTAGTATCATTGTTATAAAATACATAGTACCAATCTTACCGGATCATTTGACTTCTGTTGGTCAGGGGTTTGTTTAACAAAGAAAGGATTGCAAAGTTGAAGAAAGGGGTTCTTATTGTTAACAATGCTCGAGGAGCAATCATGGATACACAAGCAGTTGCTGATGCTTGCTCTAGCGGACATATCGGAGGTAACAATATAGTTAGCAGAATGTTTGTGACTAAGAATGTTGCAACATATTTTCTTAATGCAGGATATAATATCTGAACATTGCAGTTCATGATTTAAATGTTCACGAGTCTTCTCCTTCTTGTCTTTCTAATTTCTTCATTCTTTGTCCAAGATAAAGGGGTGGCACGAAACAATATTGAAGTGGTTGGAGAGAATCAGGGAATAAATAATTGTTGCAATTTAACAAATTATCCATGGTTTTTTGAGTGGATATCTTTTAACATGCAAGAAATCATTCACGACTTTCAAGAATTATGTGTCACTAATTGTTGTTTACCTGTAATTTGCAGGCTACAGTGGAGATGTTTGGTATCCACAACCTGCTCCAAAGGACCACCCATGGCGTTACATGCCAAATCAAGCTATGACTCCTCATATTTCTGGAACCACAATTGATGCGCAAGTACGGTCATCAAGTTCTTATCCTCATTGTTTGAACTTCATTTGTATTTTTTTATTTATTGTACTCATATTGAATGCAAATTATGCAGTTGCGATATGCTGCTGGAGTTAAAGACATGCTTGACAGATACTTCAAGGGAGAAGAATTTCCTCCACAGAATTACATTGTCAAGGAAGGGGAACTAGCACCTCAATACAAGTGAGCATTTCAAGGTCCCACAATAAATAACCCTAATTGAGGTTTCCTGTTATCCGTGAGAAAATGATGAGTAAGCTGTAATGAGTGAATGTAGGATGGTTATAATCCATCCTAATGTTTATGATCTATGCATCTATCTGTTTCTTATTGTTGTGAAATGAATTTGTTATTTCCCTCTACTTTGATCAGAATTGGCATGTGAAATTCAGTTGTCTTTCTTAACTGCCATGATCACAGGTTTAATTACATTTGAAATAGGATTCTTTGAATTTCGACATTCATTTATAGCCCTAAAAGTTGATCAGCTGGATGGGCTTGATTTTGGTGAGTTAGAGAAATCACAACCCCATTTGACCAGTTTAGACTTCTACTATGGTCTAATACATAAAGATAAAGATGATTTTGTGCCTTTTTTGAGCAACTTAGAGAAGAGGAAGAAGAAATAACGATTTCACATTTCCTTTGCAAAGAATAACATCTCAAGAAAGATCTAAATGGATGAAATATTCAATCAATTTCATTAGTAAGTGTAACAACAACAGCTAAAGAAAGTAAGAACTCTCACCGTTTTTGTTGATATTCATCGTTTTTCCTTTTCCGAGTAGAGTATATGATATTTTGAACAGTACAAGCAACAAAACTCCAGGCATTTACATCTGGAAGTTTTAATTTTGCACTCACTTAGAAGTCACCGCTGTATTAACAATAAGCATTTACGTTAAGTGTCTCTATTTTGTTTAAGGAATTCGAGGTCTTTCATTTGTAACTGTACAGCTTCTTTAGGCAAGTTCTTTGGCTCTGGAACATTCACTTCATCACTACCTTCAGCCACTTTCTTTGCTTTATCTTCAACAATTCTTTCTATTTCTGGCTGCTTGACCGATGGAAAAACAGCACTTAGCATTAGAGTCAGCAATTTCTCATCTTCTGTTTCAATAGGATCCTTCCCAAAGCAGCAAATGTAAATTGCCTCGAGTGCCTTTTCAGCTCGCACCTCCATTGGAATACTAGGGCTTGAAACCTTTAATTTTGCTCGCTTCTATAGTTCAAACATTGTTATTAGCAGAAAACTAATTAAAGCCTCGAGAGTAAATCAAAATAAAGAGCATCATCAGAAAAGGGAACAACATTATGAAAATCTTGATAGTCAAGATATCATATGGTCTTGCAAACAAATCCACATTCTAATTATACACGTTTCACTAGAGAAGTATATTTCTATCGAAGTAGGAAATCCTAGTCTATCCAAAGGCATGTATTGTTTAATTCACACGACTAGACCGCACTGTATATCTTTAATTTACAAGCAATTGAAAAATTCCAAGTGTAGAATAGTTCCAGAGTCAGACCCCTCTTTTCATGCTAAGAAATCTTTTACTCTAGGGCCACATCCAGCTAGCCTGCTTAAGAAATAAGAACTCATGTCATCAAATTTCAGGCAACAGGTTGAAAACTAATCCAGTTATTGCTACATTTTTAGTGAGTTTCTCAGCAAGGAACTTAGTTATCACATCTCTATTTGATAAGTACTCTAAAACACAATTATTCCTACTCCTAGGCAAGTTGCAAAGTGAAAAAAGAAACAACATCATTTACTACTTATTATTCTTCGAAATGATACAATCTTTACCTTAGGAGGCCTTAATCTTTTCAAGCAGTTTTTATGTTAGTACTTGACGCATGAATTCTTGTACGTTTAAGATGATCAAGTGTCTGCCTTGTAGTGCAGGACGTCAAGGGATTCAAACCTTGGCACTTCCATTCCCATTTAAATATTCCCGTTTTCTAATGTACTGGGAAAAATATAAATTAATAGAAGTAAGGGTATTTAATTTGAGTTAGAAACTAAATCCCCAGCTAGTCTACTCCGTGTTTGATATAAATGAATTTGAAGTATAGATTTCATTTACAAACAAAAGCCTTTCAGCTTAGTTGTGTTGAATTGTATAAAATTTATTTCAAGAGGTTAAGCGGAACATTTCATTTATACGTAACACGAAACATGGAATTCCAAATGAATTGACATCTCACTTTCAGACACCATTCAAAGCAAGAGTTGATTACTCTAATTGATTTCCAGCATGGACTTCAAGAAATCAGACAAAGAAAGATAAAAAGGAATGAAAAAGATTTCCAACCTCTCTGGCTTCATTCATCAACGAAATGAAATTCTGCTCTTCAAACTCAATATCATTTGATATCCGAAGCCGTGCTGCCCCTTCCAGAATCTCTTCGGATTTGAGAAGACCAGCACCAACAGCTGCTAGCCAACAGCACAATAGAACATACAAAGGATCCCCTACCTATCCAGAAGCAAAATATTCAAGATCTCAATTCCAAACTACTAAGACACTATTATAATCCTAAAATAAATGAACTAAAATAAGAATTATAATCAATAAAATCACAAAATTACAGAAACCGAATTCAAGAACTTAAAGACTAACTATAACCTTCAAAATCAGTTAAAAAAAAAAAAAAAACTTTAACCTTCAAAACTCTGATAAGAAACAAAATCTTCAAGAACTCAATTCCAAACTACTAAAACACTGTTATACCCTAAAACAAGTGAACTAAAATAACAACTAGAATAAATAAAATTACAAAAAATAAAGAAACCATATTCAGTAACTGAAGGACTAATTATAACTTGATTATGCACATGGGCTTAAGGCGATTCAAAGGAATTAAATTGATTAACTCAATTACCTTGCCTCGCCGATCCTGGAACTCATAGAAAGCTCTAGAATCATTGATGGTGCAATTATTGCCCACTCTTCTTCTGAACTCTGCGAAATCAATAATATCACCACCAACACCACCTTCATCGTTGAAAATTCTAGCTACAAGGCCTATCACAGGGAGAGAGCCAATGACTTTGTTGGCGAAACTGGAAATGGAATTTGGATTCTCCATATAAGCTTTAACAGAAAGGAACCCATTAGAGTTGAGCACTTTTTGTCTAGTGGGTCTCCTACAATTGCTGTAAATTTGATGGAAATGTTGGAGGAATGGTGATATTTGGTTGCAGGAAGTGAGGATAGATGGTAGTGAAGTGGATTTTGTCACAACCACCATGGCCGTGAAGTGTGGTAGTTAGTTTCGTCTTGTGATATTAGCCTCACATTTATGTGTTGTTATCCACTAGAGCGTAGTCCTGTGCTTTCGCTGTATGCTTTCAATGATCACGGAACCGGGTATTCGCCCGGTTGGCTCGGGCAATCTTTTTTGGACTCGAATCGAATTGAGTTGAGCATTGAATGAGCCTGATTCGAGTCGGGCCGACCAAGATAAAACTGGGGAGATTTTATTTGTTTGTTTATAAGAATTTGTAACATGTTTTTGACACATATAATATAAAATCAAAATTTGTTTCTTTTATATTATAAAATCAAAATTAAAAAATTTAATATTTTAATAACTTTATTTCATGTTTATTGTATGTTTTTTATCAACTTATATGCGGATCGAGATTCAAAGACTAAATCTTCTTCATATGATATTAAGCACCCATTCATCTGGTACATTCAAAAAATTATTCTTACAATTTTGTGCGGTGAATCAAATTCATCTAAAATGGGCATAGCAAGACATAGTTTAATAGTAAATGCAAGTATTCTAACATTAATGCTCGGTTTATTTCTGTAAAATAATTTATAAGAAAATAATTTGCTCAAAAATATTTTTCATGGAAAATATTTTTCTTGAAAAATATTTTTCAAATGACTTATTTTTCATTATTTAGTTGTAATATTGAAAATTGATTAAAAATATTAAAGTCTTTGTCTTATAACAGCATAAAAAATATTAATAATAACATAAATTTTATAATTTAAAAATTTTATTGTTAAATATGATAAGAATGCAATATATATATATATATATATATATATATTGTGAACCGCCGGTGGCCCATGGTGTTGATTTCTGTGGCCGGTGGTAGTAGCAGGGAGTGGTAGTCGGTGATAAATGGTGACTGGTGATAGTAACTACAATGATTAATAAATTAAAAAATATAGATTTATAAGGTTTGTCAATATCCGGAAAATGTTTTACCCTCTCGAAAATGAGAAGTTATTTTCCTTAAAAAAATGACTTAATTTTTCTTTGATCAGAAAAATTATTTTCAATTGACTTATTTTTCTGAATCCTAAACAATAAAAAATTGTGAAAAATATTTTCCTGCAAATTATTTTACGAAAACAAACCAAAGCCTAAAACAACCCATCTAATATGGTCAATAACATTTTAATAACTTAAAATTAACTTATTTAATACTATCTATGTCTATAATATTTGCACATTTAAAATTTCACGTTCCTTAAGAAAACCATTAAATTTGTCTAAGTTACAATAAATTATTAAGTAAATTGGTTATGTTACCCTTAATTTAATATTAATTCTCTAATAAATCGTTAAATTGAAAATAATTATTGATCATATATAAATGGTAATATGGAAAAAATGAATTTGTTACTCCTCAAACCACAAATGTGATAAGAACAAATTATTTTCTCAATTATAACAAGTATTATCTAACGGAGGTAGTAATTACATGCATTTTTTCTTTTGAGGAAGAATATTTACCTGCATTTAAATCAGGGTATTAAAATAACCCGAACATTTATTTTCAAGGACTTTTCATTTAAAAATTTAATTTTTAATTTCAACCAATGAAATTTAAAAGAGAATGTTTTATTATTATTAGTAAACCTGATGAAAAACCCATAAATCAGTTGAAAACCAAAGCAACCATTGAGTTGGATTTGAATCAGTTCGAATCGAACCAAAATGACCCAGCACACGCTAGAAGCTTCTTTCTCTTCCTTTTCTTTTCTTTTTCTTCTCCTTCTCTTTATTCTTCTCGTTTTAGCGCAGACCGTCTCTATCTCTTCGATTTTCTCATCCATCACTTTAGCCAGCCGGCGTCGACCTTCCTTCATCGCCGCCTTTCCTTTCGCTTCCGGTGGACGCAGCAATCAAGCAAGCTGCAGTCTCTCCTATCTGCGAACGGCGCAGCAGCGCCTCCGTTTATTTCCGACAGTACTAGGCGATTCCGACGACTTGAGGCTTTGAAGTGGGTCTCGCTCGACTCAACTCCTCAACGCGAATATTTCCCCCCCAGTAATTCCAGTGTTTGGCTCAGTATCGCGAATCCTCCATCGACGACAGCATTGAAGTGACTGTCAGTGTGATTTGCAGCTAAAGAGCTCGTTTACTTTGCAAACTGAGTCCAGATATGGACTCCTGGTGAAAATTCAATTTGCCCGGTGGCTTCGTCGTCGAAGTCGATTTCCCGACCATCATGCGCAGTTGTCGGCGGCGGTATTCCGTCGAGTCTCCGGTGAGACCCCGGCAGGCAAAAACTCGAGACCAGTAAACTGGACATCCGAAACCGGATTTTTAATCAATATAATTTATGATTCAGTTTATTAAATTTAACGTAAATTTCAATCTAGAAATTATTGTTATTGAGTTGAATTAATTTTGATTAAAGTAATTGATGGTTAAGGATAAGATATGAATTTTATTAAATTGGAGTAGATTATAATTGCTACCATAAAAATAAATTGAATAAAACATATAATTAAATACTTGGTCATAAGGAATGAGATAAAAAGGAAAACAAATTGAAGTATAATTAAATTATATTGGTTCTTTAGTTTAAATTGAACTCAGGACTGTAAACCAAATAAAGAAATACAGAAATAAGTTGAATATTTAGTTCTATATGAATCATTCGGGAGATAAAAAATAATTTGAGTAAAATGAAATTTATTGCTAAATGGGTACCAGTTATTTTGAAATTAGAATTATAGGAATGAAGACGGTGATGAAATAGGTTACGCGGAGGATCTAATGTTTTGAGTAAATATTAATTAAATAAATGATTATTTATATATATTCATATAAAAGATTTATTATTTAGTGACTGGTTAAGGAAATAAATTATATTGAAATAAAGTAAAAATACTTGAGTATGGATTGAGGTTAGATCGAAGGTTATTTTAACCTATAAGGTATGAGTTAAACGTGAAATTATTATTTGTAATGATTGAATTGACTGACTGTTCGATAAATGAGCTAGGTAAGCAATAATTGATAAGTATATTAAGTTATTAGTATTCGGACAAGTAGAAAGTCCTATTTGAGGGGACATATTATCAGTAATATCGATAGAATTAAGATTAATTAAACCAATCTTATATCTAAGTAGATATGTGTAGCTTAATTGTTATTTAAGGAAGGTGATGTGTTTAATGCAGTTTTTCTTTTATATTTGTATTATAGCTAGATCGTCCGAGTTTGTCTACCACTTCTACTGCTCAAGATCCAAGCTAAAGTTTGCTCTATCTATTATCATTGTGAGTAATAATAAATGATGCACACTATCATTTGCATACATGCATTGACCATTTCACATCTTATAAATATATATATACAAATGATACTCGGCCTTCATTATTTTATTATTGAATTATAAAAATAACATTATTTGCATTATGATTTATCATATAAATTATAATATTATAAGTATATGAGAATTATATATTTATACACATTCCATAATTATATTCATGTGAGCTTGTTGATATCCTATGCAATATATTATATGGTGTGAGTTGATTGGACTACTTGTATATGATAAGTTGTGTCTTATATCCATGTGGAATTGGGATAAAGTGATTCATCATGAGATTGTGATGATGATCCGGGACCGTTGGCCAACTATGGGAGATCGGCGCTCAATGTGTGCACCTAATGAATATGATCTGAATGATTTGACAAAACCACAGGGTGACCTACTGTTGGAAATCAAAAAGAAAGTGAGAATAGAAAAAAAAAAGTGAGGACTGGTCAAGTGAGAAATAGACCAGTTGACCAGAAATGGGGATCGGCTCCCTAGTGCACCCATATGAGAGGACATGTCATATGTGATGACGGCTTGTCAAGGGTTTTGTGATGCCACTGACCAATCTCCATTTGATGTGATTACTTGAATGTGATATTGCTTATGAATGTTGATGTTGTAACATGTGCTTAACTGGACGAGTGTTCATCATAATAAATGTGGAAAGCATCATATGTGATCGTTTGAGTTATGCATTATTTATTATTATTCACTGAGTTTATAAAACTCACCCCTTAAATTTTTCTCAGAAGATAGGCACTATGATGTTTTAGATAAGCTTTGCTTCTTTCTCCGCAGAGTTAAAGTAGAAATTTCTAGTTTTTGATAACATTTGAGTGTACAGTATTGTGTATAACAATGTATCAATTTTTGTATTGAACTCTGCAAATAAAGAATCATGTATTATAATTTATTATGTAAAAAATGTCAGTGTGTTGTTCAATAAACATATGAAATTTGACTCTCTATAAGTATGATTGACATAATTTGCCCATATTATGGACGACGTGAATGGTATATGAAATATAGGCGAGCATGAATTATTTGATAAATAAAAGTTGGGCCAAAGATATGATTTAACAGTATGATTTGATAACATCGTATTATGAGCTTATTATTCTTGAAAGTAGCGTTAAAAAAAAAGCTATAATGAGTTAGGCTTATTACGGACCTCAGGCGCCTTAAGCTTACATGAGTCATAGTGCTGATTCGGCCTACAGTTTTGAGTCGCAACAGGTATTCAACTCATTTTAGAAAATTCCTACACTTATTATTTAATTGATATACCATTTTAACTGTTTTATTAATAAATTCTTAGACTCAGTATTTAATTAATATACCATTTTAGCCGTTTTTTTTTTTGTTAGAAAAGGGAACGACTTTACCCGTAATTTGACGAAATTTACTCTTTGTAGTTAAATACCCTAATTTCGATGCACCTAAATATTAAAATAAATTAAATTTAAGTTATTAAAACGTTATTGACCATATTATTTTGAATTATTAAAGAGGAAATTTCAATAAAACATATAAATATCTTAAAGTTTTTTTAACCTGTACTCAAAAATTTTTTTTTTTAACTTGTAAAATAAATCAAACAACTTTTTAAACTGCCTAAACGCTTAAATTTAAGTATAAGAAAGGTGTATTGAATTAAAACTTTATTAGATTTTAAAATTTAATGGTATTTAATTTATAATTTTTTGAAAAGCTTGTGGTATTCAATTCAGACTCTTAAAAAATCTAAACAATCTGATAGTATTCAATTATAACTTTTTAAAAATTCATATAAATTTGATGGTATTAAAAAAAATTATTGATTTAAAAGGATTTTATAAAATTATTGATTTCGTTGAATTTTAAGGTGCTAGGTATGAATAAAAGAGTCATTCACAAATCCATCATTCAATCCAAAGATTTCAAAAATCTTTTAAAATCTAACACAGTCTTAATCCAATACCCTTTAATAAGGATGGAAGAAGTAGAACAGGTATCAGCGAATTTTAAACGTATTTGTTTAAAATTTTAGTACTCATATCCATTTTAAATCATTTAAGTATCCGTATTCGAATCTGTTTAAATTTTACTACCCGTATCTATCCAAAACTAATGTAAAGTATCTCTTAAATGGGTAGGGCGCTGCGAATCTTAAAATTCAAATTTATTTAAAATACATTTTTTGCTAATAATAAATAGGGTACCCGCGGGTACCCACTATTAGACTTGTTTAATATAGCGGTTAACGAGCAGCGCGTATCCAAATATCTATACACGTACTTTATTTATATCCATTATGGGTAGTAATTTTACTTCACATATTCATTACGATTAATAATTTCACTATCCATATTCGCTTCAAACCCTTTTATAACTACGGTGTTGCAAATTTTTAGAATTAATTTGATTTTTTCAAAAAAAAATTATGAGTTGATTTCAATTAAATAATTCTTTAATCAAATAAAAAAAATAAAAAAGATTTTGAAATAGTCAAAGAATTGAAGAATACAATCTGTCATTGTTGTGGGTAAACCACTAGGCTATGTGAGCCACAAGTGACGGATCGTGCATTGATTTTAAATTAATATAAAATCACCTCCTTGTGCAAGCTCTGGTAGTTGGCGTAGGTCCTGGCTAGGGGTCGTTGCTGGTTTTCAGTTATATATATATATATATATATATATATATATATATATAAACCTGTGATTTTTCAATGAGACAGTCACTGTTCAGCTAAGGGACGAGAAGTCCGTGGTTTTCTGACCACATCATGACTGTTCTAAGAGTACAAGATGGTCACTGACGACACTAGCCATTGCAGGTCTTTCACTGTTGGTGGCGGTAAGATTTTAATGAAGAAAAAATGATTTCGGAGAAAATGACACGTTCACTTGTTGGACCTCATTGTTTTCAGTTTTTCAATTGGGCTCCAATACCTTTTAATTTGTTTAATTAGGTTTTGAAATTAATTTTGATTAGATATAGAAAAATTATTGTAATTCCATCAAAGCCAACCACAATCTATAAAAAAGGTCTCATCAATTTTATAAAATTCATGTAGAATTCTAGTGACATATGTGGAAATCTTAGAAAATCTTTCAATTCCATCAAACTCAATAATTCTTTTAAAATCTTATATAATCCTAATCTAATACACAATTCTAAATTTTGTCTAGATTCGATCTATGAGCTTATCCATAAACCAAACAAATTATAATAGAGATTTTTTAAAATTGATCTCATTTTATTTTTATTTTAGCTAATGGTCTGAAATACATCTATTTTTTAAAAATAATATTTTTCATTGGTTGGACCTATAAATGAATTAACGATCAAACCTAATTAAATTATTCTCTAAATTTAATATAAATGGGTTAAACTCATATATAAAAAAATGAATATGGAAAGCAAGTTTAAATTTTAAAAGGTAAATATCTTGACAAAGATATTAACTTTTTAAATTTAGAAACCATTTCTTTACTTACTACAATACACATTTATTAGATAATAATCATAAATGAAGAAAATACCTTCATCTCAAGATTAAAACCCTAATTTTATTTTGGTTCCTAAAAAGTCAAGCAATTGATTGATTATTATTATTTATTTAATCATACAGCAGGTACACATGGCTTAATACCAGCCCCGTAACACTGAAAGTTTATGCATAGATTCTTTCTACATTCTGTTCTGTTGTTGTTTCTTGTTATTTCCTGGCCTTCTGGCTCCTACAGATGCGACACAAATTTGGCGGCACCAACACTTCTTCTCCATTGCCACTCTCCGCGAAATCTTCCTAACTTTTACAGAATACCCAACTAAAAAAGGATTCTCTTTTCCAAATTCCTATATCTTCTCCTTATATTTTCAATATTTCTTTCAAATAACCAGTTCTTCTTCTCTCCTTTAACTCTTCAATCAGTGATAGATTGAACCGGAAGAAAATATGGGTGCTTATTGCAATGAAGACTTCACTTTGCCTTCCCTCAATGGATTTGCCTCTTCTCACAATCTTCGATTACTGAAGCACGTCCACGATAATGTCCATGGCAACATCTATCTCGATCCTGTAATCTTGTCTTTATAATTTTTTTTTTTTGTCTGTTTAACTTTTAGTTCGACAATGGGGTTTTTGTGGATTTTCAGTTTTTGGGCATTTTACTTGTGGGTTTTGAATCTTATTAGAAGTATAATGAGGATTTTAATTGTTAATTCTTACATTTTCTGTGGGTTCTTGCTTCCAGCTATGTGTGAAGTTTTTGGATACCGAACAGTTTCAAAGGCAAGCTTATCTTTCCGGAATAATGTATTTAGTATTTTGGTTATGAATATTTTACGATGGATTTCTAATGATTTAGTTTTAATCTGTATTGCAGGCTTCGTGACCTCAAACAACTAGGTCAGTCCTCTGTTCTTAATATTAGAAGAAAGTCATCAAGAAGTTATATTTCCACTTGTTTATGATATATTTCATCTGTGTGTATGTATTTATGTAACTATGTCATGTCTTTAGCATCAAGTAATTACTCGACTGCCCTTGATGTTTTAGACAGTTTAATGTCATAATTCATGAATCTACAATACAGGCTATAGAGTGTATTAAAATACTCTTTTTACATGTGTTCTAGGTGTAACCCACATGGTTTATCCCGGGGCTGTGCATTCAAGGTTCGAGCATTCTCTTGGTGTGTATTGGCTTGCTGGTGAAGCTGTTGAAAGGCTCAAAAATTACCATGTAGGAACCTATTTTGAGCTTCTTTTGTATGCTATGCTCCTCATAATGGTATTTGTTCCACTAATCTGGGAAATACCTTGCTTTCATATTTACTTCCTGTAATTGTAGGGTTTGGAGCTTGGTATTGATAACTTTGATGTTCGGACAGTGAGGCTTGCAGGTATTTTTTGTGTTTAACTTGCAATGCCTCTGTTTGAAACTGGTTTTTGTTTTCTATGGTCCTATTATCTGTTCATCTAATTTTTAGGACTTTTGCACGATGTGGGCCATGGTCCTTTCAGTCACATGTTTGAACGTGAGTTTCTCCCCAAGGTTATAAATGGTGAAAAATGGTACGTTCATATCTTAGATGGCTTACACTCAAATCACTTATCCTAACATAATGAAGATCATCATTAGTTCTGATAGTATGTGTTTCTGCAGTTCTGCTTGAATAATATGTCTTACTAGCAAAATGATGCTTTATGCATGTGATGAATGCATATAATGATTATGGCATTGTGCTTCTATTGCCAATTAATTTTTTTCCATTTACCCAGGACAAGCTTTTGGAATTCTGCATGTGGTTATTTGCCTTTCTCGTACATTGCAACTTACTCATTAGGTCCCATGTAGAAGTCTAAGTTTGAAGTAGCTACTTTTCCTAGGTGAATCTGATGCTTGAGATTTATGCTCTTTAAAATTCTATTCCCATTAGATAAAAAGGATTTCAGAGCTTTTGAATTTGCTGGTCGTTTTTCTTATATACTTTTGTTGTAATTGTACTTTCTAGGTGTCATGAACAAATGTCTGCCAAAGTTGTTGATCATATTGTTGATGAGCACCATATCGATGTTGACTCTGGCATGATGAGAAGAGTTAAGGTATGGTGCTATTTGGAAATTTTGTTAAAATCATTTCTAATTTTCTATTGAGTACATGGCGAGCCATAGGATTTTTATATGAGCTTTAAACACAAATCCACCAATGGGGTGTATAACCACCTTATGGTGGAGGAGACTGACCACCGTGGAGTGGCTGTATAATTCATTATTTGAAAGTATTTTTGCCATGATAAGCACAATTTCCTCTCTCTCACCAATTTGTTTTTATGAATATGGTTCATTATTTTTTTTCTTGCCTCAATTTATTTTCAGGAGATGATACTAGCCAGCTCAGAATTTCCACAGAGAAACGTAAGGTCTTTTTCCTTGGTTATTTATCCAGTGGTCATATTTTTATTAACTTTGGTGAATGTAACTTGTGGATGTAGATGTGTACTTGATAGTTGATTTTAGTTTTATTTGCTATATGTATTGTTGCTTTTACTATGCAGGATGCTAAGGAGAAGTGCTTCTTGTATGATATTGTTGCAAATGGTCGAAATGGAATTGATGTGGACAAGTGAGGTTTCAAAGTTTGTGTTAATAATTTCAGGGATTAATTTTCTTCATTTCAGCTTTGGTACTTAAGTTTTAGTGAGAGATGTTATTGATTTGCAGGTTCGATTATATTGTTCGTGACTGCCGAGCCTGTGGTATAGGATGTAGTTTTGAGTTCCAAAGGTTTTAGTTAACATCCTCTTGTTAACTTATTTTCTCGTCATACCTTCATTATGTTCTAATACCCTGCAAAGGATCAAATGGATATTAAAATTCAAAAAGTTTTCCTGGTACTAAACATTGTCAGATTGCTTGTAGGTTAATGGAGACAATGCGGGTTATGGGCGATGAGATTTGCTATCGTGCTAAGGACTGTGAGTGTCTTCTTTTCACGCAACCAAATTATTTAGCTACGGTCTTTATTTTCTTTTGCTTAATACTGGTTGTTTTTCCAGATCTTACCATCCACAAGTTGTTTGCCACTCGTGCTGATCTTTATCGCACAGTTTATACTCATCCAAAAGTAAAGGTGTGAACCTGGACTAGTTCTTGTTCTCTAATATAGAATCCTTTATCCATGCTGAGCTATAAATCTTTTATTTTTACCCATTTTTCTTATAAATTTACTATATTTTGCACGATTTTTTTGTTCATTTTCCATTTAGTAGTTGAATTTCAGTATATTTATTCTGATAGTGACACTTTGCAGGCAATAGAACTTATGATAGTTGATGCCTTGTTGAAAGCAAATGACTATTTGCAAATATCATCTTTCATTCAAGATCCTTCAGAATATTGGAAGGTAACAATATCTGTTTTCTACAAGATGTTATTATGAATGATTTATTTCTCTTAGATACAGCATCTCGATTGATCATTCTTGAAAATTCAGTTAGATGACACAATAATCAAAACCATTGAGACAGCCCCTGATGAACAATTAAGAGAATCTAGAGATTTGATCCTGCGAATACGGAGGAGAGACTTGTACCAGGTGGGAATCAACTTTGCTGATTTATCACTTAAAAAAAAAAAAAAAAAAAATTCTAATTGATGTCTGTTTTTTCATTTTGATCCTACTAATGTTTCATTGAAATGAACATTGAAACTTATGGCTACTGTGTTGTAATATTTTATGTATTTTGCTCCTTTTATCATGTATTTGATAGTTATAAAAGTTGAAGTTTAATAAAACACTGTTTCATTTCTCTTTGGCAGTTCTGTAATGAGTATGCTGTTCCGAAGGACAAAATGGAAAATTTTAAAGATGTCACAGCAAAGGATATTGTTTGTTCCCAGGTGTTTGCATAACCTTAGCTATAAAACTATGCGCTTGCATGTGTTTAAAATGTTTCCTTTCAACTGTGTCAAAAAAACAAAAAAAAAAAAAAATCTGGTGTATTGAACGTTTTCAATTCACAGAAAAATGGTAATGTGCTCCTGAAGGAAGAGGACATAGCAGTAAGCAATGTTAGAATTGATTTGACTCGTGGAAGGCATAATCCTCTTGAAAGGTAATAGAATTTTCGGGCCTATATTTTTATTTAAATAATGCACTTCTCTTTCTTCTAATTCTATGTTGAATGGTACATTCTACTGATTTTTTTTCTTCCAACCCCTCAAACAAAACCTCCTCCTTTTCTGGGTGTATCCGCTTTTCTCCAGCATCAATTTTTTCAAGGTACTTAGTTCCACTATCTTGACCTGATTTTTTTTTTTTCTGAACTCATGCTCTATTCTTCCGTTTAGCCTCAATATTAATTGGGTCCAAATTTGGCCTTGATTGGCATTAATATTACTGCTCCATGTTTTAGAATGGGAATAACTATAGAGACACCTGCTAGGGTGAATGTGATTGTGGATGTGCTGTGTTATCTATTGCTTGTCTTTTCTCTTTTACTTCTAGATTTTAGAATGAACTGTTCATACTGTCCCTCTGTGAACCAAAAAGTACCATGTGGCGTGTGTGTTAAGCACCATCTGGAATGTCACAAATCACTTGTGGTGGGAGCAGAAACCTCCAGTAAAAACTGAAATGAGAGGTAACACCTCTCTAGTAAAAACCTGTTGTTTTAATGGTAATACACGCTCGAGTTGAATGGACAAACCCGAAAATGAGATTAGTGTTGTACCTAAAGGAGTATGAGGATACTCACGAGACATCCCAAAAAAAAAACTGTTGCGTTACCAAGTTTCACCCAATTTAATGTGTGAGAACTATAACTGTTATTGATGACCAAGTTATGTTCCCTAGTGAATTTATTAAGCTCTGCCGTGAGAGCTTGGTTTTGTTGGATACAAGTTTTTCATTGTCTTCATTTCCTGGGGATGATACAAAAGTGTTGATAACATTTACTTTCTGTTATAGTAAATCTGTGATATCTCTTTAGTCTAGAGAAATTCTCATCTTACAGTACTAACCTAATAGACATTACAGGAATATTTAGAGCAGACTGAAGTAATATCTTGAATTAGCATCCTTGCTATTTCCTGATGTCCTACAGCGTATCTCATTTCTTTTGCTATTATCTTCTGTTCAGGATTATGAAAGTGAGGAGAAATTTCCTATACCTGATGAGCGAATCAGTCACTTGCTACCTACATCTTATCAAGACATGATAGTGAGGGTCTACTCCAAAAAGAAAGAACTGGTCTGTAAAATTCAAAATGCTTTCCTGTAACAAATACTGTCTAATGTTATTTCATTAACTGTGACATTTTTGCTTCCAATTGCCACGTAACAGGTAGCTGCAGTATCTGAGGCTTTTGAAAATTTCCAGTTGAGAACTTATGGAATTAAGGCACAAGTTCATGCAACTCCAGAGAAGAAGAAACGCCGAACATGAGGTAGCATCAGGTTATTGCTGTTTTTATTATTTAACCCCTTAAAAATATTTGGAAAAGGACATAAAGGAGAAATGACATTTTCACAAAACAAAGTAGTAGAATAGTTTCATTGGTGATTCCCTGTGACTATAATATGCCTACGTTGTATAATAGTGACTTAAAAGCTAGCTGTTGATCATGACTGACAGTAAAATAAAATTTTGCACAGCACCATTTGTTAGAAACTAGCAGAATTACCACATCATGCTTTAAGTATGTCATTTCTGATGCTTATGCAGGTGCTGCATAAGTCGCAACATTGGAGTTGTATAGTTGCTGATCTTGCTGTCACATATACACCGGCGGATCGTTGAGTTGCCTCTAATCACAGCACAAGTTCCTGGATAACAAGTCTAGTGCCTTTGTTATTGATGATAGTGACGATATTGATGATAGAGACAATATTGGAATAGTTTTATACCTGGTCTAATTGTATGTTCATGGTTAGTTAGCTCTAGCCGAGTGGTTTTTTAGATTTTGGTTTTCCACAAGGGCAAGGTACACATATCCGAGCTCGTTCTTTTTGCAGCTTTATTTTTGTAGTTTTGTTCATTATACATATCCCAAGTATAATGAGAATATACTTCTGGAAATCAGGCAATTAAGTTTCAGTTAAATTTGATATTTTAATGATAAAACCTGTTCCCAAATCTCACTTCAAGCAAAAACAAATAAATGAATAAATAAATTCTATCTTTCAAATGCCAAATATATCCCTTAGTGGAGCAGTGCGCACATTATAATATATCATTGCGTTATTTCAAATGAAAAAAGCTATTGGAATTTGGATTACAATACTCCAAATCCAATTTGGACAATCCCCCATTCCTTGAGAGTCTTCAAGTGTTTTGTGCCTTTCAATTTAATTATATAAACTTACAAAACAAGTCCTTTGCATTTTTTGAATTGATGGAACAAAAATTCTATGGAATATAGAGCTCATTTTTCTAATTTCATTTATTAATAAAAAATAATAGAATTTAGAAATTTATGTTGAGATTTCAAATTAAATTAATAGGAGTTGGTCTGAGTGAAAATTATCGAAGCTTTCTCCTTATGGGCCTGACATAACTCCAGTAGGATTAACTTAGTCTAATAGGCTGGTAATTTATTAATTTCATAAATTAGAACATTTATTTTAAATCAAATGAAAAAACTATGGCAAATGAAGGGATAATTATAAATTTGATTTTTGAACTTTTTTGTTTTTTCTATTTTGGTGTCTGGAAGATTTACATTAAGTGTTGAAATTTTAATAATTTTAGTACATTAAGCGCATTTAGCCAGAAATAAATTATTTTACTCAATTGCTTTAATTATTTTCCTTAATTATTACTGTTTTTTATTTGTTTTCTCCCTGTTTTCAAATATTGTGTTGCAATTGAAAGAAAATTAGAAGGAATATTTGAGATTTTTGTTAGAGAGGATATATAAAATAAAAAAAAAAATAAAACAATAGATATGAATTTTATGTTTAATATCGTTATTGGATAAAATGGTCCATTTTAGTTTTTTGACAAAATAATCTGGTAGAATGAACTTAATTACAATAGTTTAATAGTTGACACACTCAATTGTAAATTTTTTCATTGAAATATCAAAATAAGAAAAAAAAAATTCAACCACTACAAATATAATTAACACAACAAATTAATGAAATTTTAAATTTTATTACTCAAACCCCACAAATACAATGGAGTTCATTTTAATTTTTCAATTTTAAATCAAATAGAGCTCATTCCAATTGCATGAAAACCAAGCCTAGTCTCGTTGGCTCCAACTAGGGATGGAAGTGAGGCAGTTATCCCCAAAATTTATACTACTCAAGTTCAAAACCGTTTAAATATTTTGATATTCATATCCATTTCAAATTCATTTAAAATTTCTTTTGAAATTTTCATACTCATGCTTTCGCCCGTTCCACATCTATTTAACTAATACCCAAAACCGTTTTAAATGGATTGAAGGGAGTAGAAATATCCATGAAAATCTACTCTGCTTATATATGCAATACCCCACTAAATCCATTATAGTTTATCTTAGTCGAGTCTTGAAAGATAATGATGATAATAAAGGATGGAACAAGAAAAAGAAAAATATTAATAAAGGACGATTCTAAAATTCTAGTCATTTAATATTTTATTTAAGTAATTAATTTTTTTAGTATTTGATGGTATTAGGATTTAAAGGCTTGAGTCTAATTTATTATAGTTTTAACAAAATATTGAGTCCAATATGCATTTAAAATTTCACTTGATTTTATTATATTAAAATTTTTAATTATACAATGGATTTTGAAAGGTATCTACATTTTTAAAATCATACATCTGTGGTGAGTAATTGATTTAAATCTCGTAATCATCTCAAACTTATTTAGTCAAATATTCAAACATAGTTCCACGAAAACAAACCTTTAGCACCGTGCTTTCAGAAAAACAACGTAGTAGTCTGAAATTACTTGTTTTTTTTTTTTATAAAAAAAAAAGTAAATAAAAGAAAAAAAGAAAAAAAGAAGAAAACACGGTGAAATTGATAGAGCAATTAATGATTGGACTCAGATTTGAAGCAAAATCTGAAGTGCAGATAGTGGATGGCTGGATTAGTCGGTGGAGAATAAAATAATAATATATGTACAAAAACCAAAGTACATGTCATTTTCCATTTTTTGCGGTTAATTGTTGATTTCACAATTTTTTTTTTTTTTTTTTTTTTTTTTTTGGGATTTATCCAGCGGGGGAGCCATGATTAAAGGCTAGGGAATAAAAAAATTTTACAAAAAAAATTAAGAGACCGAATTCATAAAAATATATATTATTTTGGATAAAATTGAAAAATTTTACTATCCTATAGGTAAATTTAAAAAATTTCACTCAGTCGTACTTTATAATTGAGATTATATAAATCAAAATAATATGATAAAATTATCAGGTACTACACTCTTTTAATTTAATTTAATACAAATAATAAATGCGATTCAAAAATAAATCTGGGACTTTTTGAATTTCAAGATCTCAATTCTAATCATTGGGCCGAAACCACGCTAGCGTCCCATTGGCATTTATTACCTGCCATTGGATTAACATGTCAAATATCTAGTAATTGTCTTTAGGAACAAATGGTATAACTTCTCTCTTCCTCTGTTTTTTTATTTATTTATTTATTTATTTATTTATTTTTTGAGAAGATATAAATGGTATAAGAAGTTCAAACTCTTATAAGAAAATATTTACCTCCCTATATTTGAGTTGAGCCTGAGGAGGTAAAATTTTTCAATTAAAAATTATTTCCTTCATTTTAAAATAGGTGTCGTCTTTAGCTCAGCACGTAGATTAAAAAATTTATTGTTTATAGAATATGCTCACCCCTCGTTTCAATATAAAAATATATTATATACTTATGGGAATTGGATATAAAAAATTTAGTAGAGGTATGAATAAAGTGAGATTTATAAATCTATCACATCAAGAAAATTTCTAATTGGACGAGAGATTTATAACATTATATGCACTTTCAACAAGTTATATTTATCCAGCGTGCGTGCATCTCAAAAAACACATATTTCAGGCTTTGTTTGACAATATTAGCTTTAATAACTGTTAATTATTCTATTAATTATTAGCTATTAACTATTAATTATTTATATAGCGTTTTAAATTAAAAGCATTCGGTAAAATTAACTGTTCAATTTAAAATGACAAAAAATATTAATTGTTTAATTAGCTAAATTCAGAGGAAAAAAACAATGAATATAATTGTTAAAAAAAATTTAATTAAAGGTAAAACACTAAATGTTAAAAGCTAAAAATAGTGTTTAATATTTCATAAAAAGCTCTCTCAATTTATAAAAATTATTATAAAAAAATATATTACTAAGCTATAATTAATAGAGATAGAGTTTCAATTTGACCAAAACGCTGCAAACCAGCTCAAAAATTGTTGCCTTATAGTGTCATAATCTAAGAAGCTTTTTGTTTGGTTAGTTAATTGGTTTGTTTTGTGTGGACAACACAGTAAAATGAGTATTTTAATTTGACTGTTGGAAGAAGACATGCTAAGGGCCAAGGCGGTCAAAATACAAGAGGCGTTATTGAGAAAATCGGTGGTCTCGTGAACCCTAAAAGAAAGTCTCTACAAACAAAAAGAAGTTGCATGAGACCAAAAAAGGTTAGCCCTTCACGGGCTTGTTGGTGTACACCAACAAATGAATTGCTGTTATTCATGGGAAAAGATTCAAATGCTTTCCCATTTGTCATTTTCATCTTTTTCTCACTTTTACTAATTACTCCTCTCTTCTTTTCTTTCACAAATTTAAGGGGAAAAAAGATTTTTAAAATTGAATGGCTCTTAGATATTCTTTTTATATGTTACTTTAATTATTATGTGATATTGTTAGATGTTTTCAATATGCAACACCTATTTTATAAGCAACAGCCCTGATTTTGAAACCACTTTCTGATTTTATTAATTAAAGCCTCATTGCTAATTTTTACTTTTGGGTCATTAAGTGGCTTAGTTGTTTACACCAATAGCTAACTTGCAATAAAATTGTTGTTTCTCCCATATTAAAGAAGATGAAAGTTTAACTAAAATGGAGGTAGCTTAGTAGCAAAGAGCATTCATGAGATTGATCATCATAATTTAGGTCATTTGTTCAATCTTTTGCAATGTAAGCTTCCCTAGACTAGTAGTCTCTTTGCCTCTGAGGGAGAGCGAGAAAGATGGCTGAGTTGGTCTGAGGCGCTGTCTACAAGGGGGGGCCAGAGAGGGTGAGAGCCTCGTTGTGCCCGAACCTTGTCGCACCACGAGGCGCCTTTTGTGAAATGACTTAAAGAGTTGGAAGAACTCCAAAGTTAAGCGTGCTCATTTAACGAAAATCTTAAGATGCGTAACCACCTGGGAATTTCTTTATTCCACCTGTGGGATAAAACCGTGCGGATCATGTCAATCCAGTATTGGATGGATTCGGCTTGATCCAAAACAGACAATTTCTCTGGTGGTTGCAGTTGGGCGTGACAGTTGGATTCGGGTTTATCGTGGACCATACAAATGGACATGGGTTTGAACACCTTGTGAAAGTATATATATATATATATATATATAAAAAGATTTGAGAGTTTATTTACTAATTTGCTTATTAAAGGTCAATTTTAAACTTTAGAGTGCCACATGATTTTTTTTATTAAATTTCAAGGATTAAATTATGTATCCAGACATATAAAAATATATAATTGAAATTTAATTGATATCGATTGATAGTTGTTATTTTTATAATATTTTTAATATAGTTTTTATTAGGATTTTTAGTATTTTTAATTACTTTAATTAATTTTTATTTAGTTTTATTTATGATTTTATTTAAAGCTTCCTTAAATCATATTTCATTTAATCTGGAAGAATTTTGTAGGATTTTTATAGGAAACCAATTAAAAATTGAAGAGATGCTCAATTGTCAAAGACTTCCAGCAAGTAGCACACCCAGGGTATGCTACCCAGCACCCCCGTCCTACGCTGCAGAGTTTAATTTGGACCGAGATTTTATATTAAGCCTGTGCTGCCTACATGAATCTGCATGAAGATATTGTGGGATGTACCTTATTAAAGCTGGAGTCTTATTTAGACGCTGGAAAAGTCCTAGTTAGGAAGAAATACAAAATCTAAACAGTTTTCTATTTTCAAAAGATTTCTTCCTCGATAGAGATTCATTTACTTAAACAAATACGAAGATATTCCACACAATCTATATAAAGAGAGAGACTATCCATTCATAGGGAATCCATTCACTGTATATTATCTCTTGTTTTATTATTTTCTACATAGTTTTCTCTCTTTTTAAGACTTCAAGTATTCACGTTGGTGTCAAGATTCAAGGAAGCTACTTAAGCCAATTGTTGACTAGTTTTTATTTCTAAACCCTCTTTTTGTTTATCATTCTTTATGGGATTATTTACAAATTTAATCGAGTTTGATTTACTTACTATGTCGAACTAAATCTCTTTACTAGGGATATGATATAACTTTAATTCAATTCCAATTTATAATATTGAATTTGATTTTCTTTATTCAAGTAAAATTTATTATTGATGTTAATGCTTCCAGGCAGAGTTTCTCCCCTGAATTGATTTATTTCATTAATCACTATCGGGATTAGAGTTTTTGATATGAATAGGGTAATAAATTTCATGGGAATAACAACTTGACGCGAGAACTAGATAGTTTGACTCGTCGGAGGTTTTCATAAAATTAAAGGCCTTAGTTTGTGAATTCCTGAATAATCATAAAAACTTAATGATTTAATCTATGTTTGGTTACACGCCATTGAGAGACGGATAATTGAACTTGGTTAAAATAACTAATAAAACATTAAGAGAGAACTTATTAGCGAATTTAGTGTTATTTCTCTTTCTTGAATAATTAAAATTGATTATCAAACTAATAGGATAAACTAGATAGAATCAAGTGAAGTCAAAATTCCTAGTAACTTTTAAACCTTGATTGTTTTTTTTTGGACAACTTATTACTTGATTTCATTCTTATTGTTTTTACTTTAATTTTTTTATTTTCGAATACATTCTCTTTATTATCGTTTAAATAATAATAGGTTAACCAAATTTTGGTACTTGATATATAATTTTCGTGGGACCATACTCTACTTACTCTTTATTACTTGTTTGCGATTTCGTACACTTGCAAAAAAGCCTTAATCGATATTTTTATAAATTTTTACCTAACATATAAATCCAAATATAGCTTTATTGCGAAGAAAATATAGATTTTATCTAACATATCAAATGGATTCTAGTATGTTCATAAATTCAATATT
Organism: Jatropha curcas; assembly: GCF_041381405.1. Classification (NCBI taxonomy): domain Eukaryota; kingdom Viridiplantae; phylum Streptophyta; class Magnoliopsida; order Malpighiales; family Euphorbiaceae; genus Jatropha; species Jatropha curcas. The sequence goes on from NC_143161.1 coordinate 7,960,452, forward strand.
CTTTAGAGATTAGAAAAGTGCAAACTTTTTTTTTTATTTTTTATAAATTTATTTTTCAGAAGAAAATCTTACATTCAAATAAAAAATATATGTTCATAAATCTTATATATATAGCATAAACATTTATTATTTTTATACTTAATTATACATGTGTTTATTTGTACATTTGCATAATACTACCTCTGTTCCATAATACTTTTCACATTTGAAATTTCACGTTTTTTTAAGAAAATCATTAAATTTGTCTAAACTTACACTAAATTATTGAGTAAATTGACTATATTACCCTTAATTTAATACTAATTCTCTAATAAAACTATTAAATTGAAGTAATAATTATTAGTCTTATACAAATGGTAAATATGAAAGAAAATATTATTACTCTTTGAAACCATAAATGTGACAAGTATTTTGGAATAAATTATTTTCTTAAATGTGACAAGTATTTTGAAATAAATTATTTTCTTAAATGTGACAAGTATTATGGAACGGAAGTAGTAATGTTTATTTAATTAATGTGCTTGCATTTAATTGTACCGCTTGATTAGATGTGTTGTGATGAAGATATATGTCTTGTTTGTGTAGAATTGGAATGGAGTTGGTTATCATTGGATTCGTGAGGGCATTTTACGTGTGCGTATATGTATATATTATGCATTTAAAATTGAGCACAATTAAAATAAAAAATAACTATTCTACTATCATATTATTTCTTGTTATTCTATAAATTAATTAAAAAAGTAAAGCAAGGAGAATATAATTTCTCCCACTTTTTCTTTTGCTTTCTTTTCTTTTCTTTTTCTAATGAGAATTCTATACCCATTTTAAGCACCCTTTTCCACAAACAATGGCATCAAACTGCCTTCAAGAAGAGTTCAATATGTACTTTCTTGCAAGGTGAGTACTCCTTAAATAGGACCCATTCTGCTTAATTTAGTACTTTTGGTACCAATTAATAAGTTTGTTCCTAAAGTTGGTCACAAATTCTCAAGTGCAAGAAATAAATTTTATGAGATTCTTTTTGCATTAGTTTGCTTAATTGCTTAGTTTAAAATGGCTCTAAATTCCTCTCTACTTCACATCACCATTAATAGTATTTTGCATTATATATTCCAAATTCACAAATGCTCCTTAACTTTATAATTTTAATTTAATGGCAATCCTATCATGGCCTTAAAGTTTCAAATTTTAATAATATTATATAATTTTTCAAAAAATCAATAAAATTTTTTAAAATTTTTATTTTTATATGCAAAATATCGATTTAAAATATGATTGATATATATAATTTTTAGAATTAAAATTTTCACATATTTTTACTATTAAATAAATATTTAATTAATTTAATTTTATTAGTTCAAGTGTTCAATATGATATTTTATAAATTAAAATATTTAATAGATAAATTTTACAAGTTTTAAGTCTTGAACAAGTCAAATTAAATATTGAAGTTGTGAATAAATTTTATATATATATATATATATATAAAATTTATAAATATAACATCCAATCATGTCATGAACTGTCCCATGTGGTGCAAGACATGGACAACCTTTGTCCAATCACAACCATTTTTAATACATAGATAAAATAAAAAATACTTAATTGACTTGTCAATCATCAAATTTTGTCCATCACCTTATAGTTAGTAAAGTACTACCTTATGGTATCAAAAAGGACATACTGCCATGAAATTTTGTTGGTGCCAATTTTGTGCTTTATAAATGTAAAATTTCTTTTTTTGACAAATAAGGGATAGTGTAACCAATCGAGGGGAAAAAAAAAAAGATCACCAAACACATTTGCATCCATACATCCTGTACCCATGATTTCTTACGTAATAATTGGGTGACATTTGTATCCATATTCATAAATATAAAATAATAGAAATGGAATCAAAATAAATCTCAATCACTCCTTCAGAAATATGACACAATAATTCAGCGTATATTAGAAAAAAGAATATCTCTTTATGATAAGATAGGTCCGGTGTTTTCTTAATAGATGAAAATATGCATTTATCGTTTTATTGGATTAATAGTTTTAAGTATATGTTTCTATGTTATGAAATTTTTACATGCTAAAAATGGATGTAATATTGTGAATTGATAATTTTAAAAGAGGCTTAAAATAATTTTAATAATTATTATCTAAGTGATAAGTCAAAGGGTTTCAGCTTTTACTAATTTTGTGTATTATTATTTTTTATGATTAAATGTTTGTTTTAGAGTAGATGAATGTAAAAGAATACCATTTTGTACTTAATGATGGGGTTCTGCGTCATATTCATCATTTATGCCACAGGAAATTATATGATAATATAATTTTTATTGAATAAATTAATTACTGTAAATAATTAATAATATATAATATGAGGTATATTACCCATCTAACCAAATAATAATTGATGGGATAAAATTTATGTATGTAGTCATAGTCCATAAAAATGAAACTTGGAGAAAACTTCAAGCTTCACATTATTGATTAATACTTGTTCGATAATAGCAAATTGAGCAGTGAAATATATTCTAAAGTTCATTAGAAAATAAGTTTCACAGTCACATAATAAAGGAAAAAAAAAAGGATACAATTTTATAAAAAAAATCAAAAATTTTTGATAAGGTTTAATTTTAAAGAATCTTAAAAAACCTAAGAAAAATTAAAAAATTAAAAAATTATTTAAATTAAATCAATTTATTTCGATTTAATTTTGAATAGAATTTTGATTTAGTAAAATTCATTTTGTTCAACTTAAATTATTTAGGTTCCGATTGAACCGATCGAATATCTACTCGAACTATACCACTAGATGTTGGTACAAGAAAGTCATCTCTAAGAGAATTAGGATCTAGTCAAATAGACATAGCCTCATCGACTAATTTCTTTAATATTTACATTATAAGATTAATGTATTATAAAAAATTCAATTGAATTTTACTTTATATATGAAAAGAATTTAATAAATTGTGCACACACACAATATATATATTTAGCAATTATACAATTAACATATTATCTTTATGATATTATAAGCATCATTGAAAAATAGAAGAATTAAAAAATATAATTATAAATGATTAAATTACTCTTTATTAATAATTAAAATTGACTTAATAAGGGTAAAATTAAAAAATTAATTTTTTAAATAAAATGAAATGGATGAAAGAGAAAGATAAATAATAATGTTATTAAACAAAATGTACATTGACCGTGTATATCATAAAATAAGAAAGACAGAAAAAATATTGTTGGTCCGACTAATAAACTAAAGGAAGAAGCTTTTGTTTCATTTTTTTATTTTTAAATTTTTTATAAATATAATTTATTAATAATAATATCAAAAATTACAAACAAGCTTATACACCAGATATATAACTTAGAACTTTAATATTAGTAGCTAATAGAATTCATATTATTTTGAATGAAATTAAAATTAAAAAAAGATATAATATTAGATCTTTCAGCTTGGAGTTAATATTGACAAAAGATATAAATTTTCACAGCAGCAACTAGTCCTTTAATTGATTTGAACGTAAAAATAATAACTCATCTGGATCTTCTATAATTATTATTTTTCTAATAATTTGCAACATATGACGAATACAGATGAGTTTCCGTCGCTATGCATTAATAGCATCAATAGAGGAATAAGCTGTATTATCAAACTCTATCGATCGAAATCCACACCTACAAACCAAAATCTAATGTCTCAAATCAAATAAATTCAAATATCATAATTTTGTTTAGTACTAAATCACAAAGAAGGGACTTCCCTCACAAAGAAGGAACAAAAAAAAAAAAACTCCAAATATGGAGACAACAAACAATAACAAAACAAAAAGACAAATATATTATAGAAAAAATGAATCTAAATTTATTAAAGTAAAAGAAAGTGAAATGAAAAAGATATTAAAATTTAAGAGGTTTATTATAAAAAAAACAGATATAAATTTATTAAAGTAAAAGAAGGTAAAATGAAAAAGATATTAAAAAAATAAGAGATAAGAATTTAGATTCGTTAAATAACGATAAATAACGATAGCTGCAGACTAAAACTAGAATTTAGAAAATTAGAGAGAGAAGAGACTGGAGTTTTCATCCACCTATTATTTAAGGCGGTAGGATTTGAGTGATAGACGTCTTGTTCAGGCAAAATCCATGTGCCACATTTCATGCCCATTCCTCATTTTGTTTTATGACTTCCTCTTCCAGAGCTATTATGATATTACCACAACTACTATTTTACCGTCAAATATATAAATATTTACTGTAGTACTTAAAGTTTTTTAGGGATATTTATATTGTATTTTTAAAGTTATAATATTATATATTTTTTAAAATTTTAATTTTTATATGATTTGTAGTCATTACAACTCTTGAAATACTATCGAAAGAGTACCAAAATAACTAATTAAAATGTAAGTTTTTAATATCCTTAATTTAGCCAAAAAAAAAAAGTAAGGACATATAAAGAAAAAAATTAATGAAAATTATGATTAACTATATTAATTATATATTTTAATCCATATGAAATTTAAATTAGGCCTATTTAGATTTATATAATTTTCCTTAATATAACAGAATTCATTCTCATTAATTGAATAACCCCTAATTCTAAACTATCCATATGCATACTTGTATAGAATTTTGTTATCCGCGTTCGTTTAGGTATCCCTATTCAATTGGTGTAAAAGAAATAAAGTCAATCTTATCTCTTTCTCTCAAAATTTCAAAGTTCTTTTTTCTTTTTCCACGAGTGGCTATCGATGGGAGCTTGCCAGTGGTTATCCTTTCCTTTTTTTTTTTGTTTATTTTTTTTTTGTTTTAAATAATCTTCAGATGTGTATATTTTGATATAGATTTGAGTTATTATTGCCCAATCATTATTGTTGCTCATATCTTGTAATTTTGTTCTTAGATCTAGTTTTGGATTATTGTTATTACAATCATGGTGATTATGATGATTTTATTTAGGAATTTTATTATTTGGATAGTTATGCAGAAAGAATTGCATATCTCCTCTCTAATAGAAGGAAGAAATTTGAGATCATTAGATCACACTTGTAGAAAGACCATGAAGAAGTGGAACAAGTGATCGTCTGTGACACAAATATTATACTCTATTAACTTAATTAGATACTTCAAATCAAGATTGTGTTTTTTTTATTCGTTGTATAAGTGATTTATTATTAGACTTCTTGCATAAAAATATAAAAAACATATTAATCTATACCCTACATCTGTATATAATTTCCTACTAATGAAATTTTTAGTTTGATTTCTTCAAAGAAAAAGTATCTCTATCCAAATATGTTGAGAATTTTGCTACACGCATTCGTTCTATACCTGTTTAAAGTAAACTTTAAATGGATATAATATCTATAATCTTACCCAAATTTATTTAAAATATATTTTTCCTATTAGTAGAGATAGAGTATCTATGACCAAACTGTTTAATATAAAAAGTAATAAGTAAAGAGTTTAAAAACCTATACTTAGAACGGATAGTAATTTCATAACTTGTATCCTTCCCATTCCCGTTGATAACTACTCGTATCTTTATTAAATGGATCAGAATAGGGTAGGCATCTTAAAATACGAATCCTTCTTCCATCTATGCTCCTAAAGTTATAAAATTTGATAACATTTTATACTTCTCCACCCAACATGATTTTTAAGGCTTTTCATATGTAACTTATTGATTTAATGTATAGTAGTACATTTTTGAAACAATAATTATCACCTTTTAGTTTTCACCTTCTCATTGTTATCCGTATCTTCGCTAAACAGATTAAAATATAAATATGCATTTTGTTTCCATCCCCATATGCTCTAAAAATTACAAATTTGATAACATTCTACATTTCTCCATTACAACATGGTTTTTAAGGCTTTTAGTTTTCATATATAAAATATAAATTTAATGTATTGTAGTACAACTTTGAAACAATATCTATGGCATTTTTTAACTATTCAAAGTGTTTAATCAATTTAATTTATAAGTTGAACCATTTAGTAAAATAATTTTACAGGTTGAAGTATTTAATATATGCAATTTTATAAATTTAAGTGTTAAAAATATGCTAAAATAAAAATTAAGAGTTCCACGAGCCTTATTATAAAAAATATATAGATGAATTTAAGCATTTTCCTTATTAGTTAGCATCATCTATTTTTATGTTTTAAAAAATATTGAGTCTATCTCGCACGTGCACACACACATACGTAATAATTAACGGCAAAACACATAGATTTATCTATATATTTTATGTAAAAACATTTGTCCCACTCTAAAATTTTCGGAGTTTCAATTGTATCTTTAAAATTATGATTTTGATAATATTGCATACATCTTCACACTAGTAACAATAAATCTTTCAATGTTTTTAACTTTCACATGTAAAATATTAATTTAAAATGTGATTACTAAATTTTTGGAACAACAAATCACATTTTCAACTATCAAATAAATATTTAATTAACTTACGAGCTGTGGCTCAGTTGATAATGCAGTTTGAATATATGGAAAGAATTCTTGACTTCGATTCCTACTAAACCTATATGTAGGGAGAGGTAAGAGTTTAATTGGGAATATACAAATCATGATATTTAATATAAAAATTTTGCTAGTTAAAATATTATATGTGTAATTTTATAAATCCAACTATCTAAAGAGTTAAAATAAAAATTGAGAGTAGTTTTTTTTTTTTTTTTTTTTTTGGTAAAATGTAGTAGTGATTTTTTACTTTTGATAAATAATTAATTATTGTGTATTAGTAATATCAGCATCACCAGCTTCGCAATCGCCAGTATAGATACAGATGGACTCGAAGGAGAAGGGAAAGGGGGAAGGAAAACAGCAGCTTAACACTTGAAAATCTAAAACTAAAAACCCACAGGTCCACAGGCAGTTACTCTTTGTCCTTGTCGTTTGCACCTACAACATCTACACAGCTACCAATAAGCAAAGAAAGAAAGACTCTTGTTTGTGTTACTTTTTCATTGATTTATCCAGTCAATAACAAAGCAAAACAGCTCTTTTTTAGAGAGAGAAAGAGAAATGAAGGAGAAGAGTGAAAGTGGAGGTGGGTATGTAAGAGCAGATCAGATAGATCTGAAAAGCTTAGATGAACAGCTCCAAAGGCATCTAAGTAGAGCATGGACTATGGAGAAAAACAAGAGCAAGAAAGATGGAGAAGAAGAAGGAGAAGGAGTAGTAGTACGAAGAACCTTGAATAATAACACTGTAACTAGGCAAGAATGGGAGATTGACCCTTCTAAGCTTATAATCAAAAGTGTTATAGCTCGTGGCACTTTTGGCACTGTTCATCGTGGCATTTATGATGGCCAAGATGTTGCTGGTATGTGCAAGAACTTAGCTTTCTGGTATTTTTTGTGTTTTTCTTAAGTTAACAATTTGTTCAAAAAAGATTACCCAGTTCTCAAAATTCATTATTTTTTTTAATTTCTTTTTCATATCTGGGTTCATACACATCGATTATGCATGTAACATTTTAATCATTGCAATGTCTTTTTGGGTTATGATTGGAAACCCATTTTTGTGCCTCTTATGTTCAGTGAAATATCACACAGAAATGTTGGAAGTTTGTAACACTGGCTCTTCTAGACCTTATTATGATTAGTTACTATTGATTTTGTAGAACATGGTTGTTAATTCAAGTTTATAAGCTATAGTTTGGCCTTTTTCTGAAGACCATAAATCGCAATGGTTTTGCGTTTCTTGAAAGCAATTAGAGAACTTTTTTGTGGTTATGGCTATTTTTTTTTGTTTTAGTAATTTCTTGACATTGTTGTTTTCAGACTCTCTGTTTATGTGTTAAGTGGTAAAAGGGGGGATTTAAATCTTTTATGTTAAGTTTCAGATAATTTGAGATTTATTAAGGAAATAATTTTCCTATTAAGAAAGGCACAAGCACTTTGCTTAGTTGAATTGCATGTCTTAAATCTGCAATCCAAACAGAGGAAAAAGTTTTTTTTATTATTTTTTTAGATTTTTTTTCTTGAGCTATTATTACTTTTGTGTTTAATAATCATGAAATAGTTAGTGATTGACCCTTACTGATCTAGCCTTGCAAAATCTGTGATTTCACGAGATTGGATGAGTTGACAGTTAGCTGCAGGCAGATATCCTCTCTCTTTTTTTTTTTTTTTTTTTTTTTTTTGGTTGTCCCAACTTTCTTGTGTCCAGATTTATCATTAGTTGCCTTTCATCTTTGCATGTCACTTTCTGTAGATAATTAATATCGCTAGAGAGTTAAGGCACTCGAGCTGATATTGACTCATCCTCTATCTAGCTTTAAAGCTGCAAGTGGATGCTTATCTCATCATCTAACTAAATCCTTGCCAATTATTTTATGGTTTGGGCCTGATCCCATAATTTAATTGCTACACAGAACTGTAAATGCATTCTTTTAAGTATGATCTATGAAATTTCATTTAGGCATAACATAATCTAATGTGTTTTATTTCCTCTCATGGAGTGTGCTTGTTCTTAGCTAAGTTATCTTTTTTTCTTTTGCAAATATGTGAACTCATAATTTAAATCCTAAGGCCCTGTCCATTTCAACTTTTTTTTTCAAATTTTGGCAGTTTATTGAATTTTTGTTCCTTTCTCAATCTCAGTTAAACTTCTTGATTGGGGGGAGGAGGGTCACAGGTCAGATGCTGAAATAGCTTCACTTAGAGCAGCTTTTACACAAGAAGTTGCTGTTTGGCATAAGCTTGATCATCCTAATGTAACTAAGGTAAAATTTGATGTTGACTCTTCTTCTCTCATCTGTTTTGGAGTTGAATTGACATACTGTAGCATGATAATATCATATTTTTTTCCCAAATAAGGGTTTCAAGTTTAAAAGTCAAATTGAAAGTAGGATATAAATTTTTAGAAGCAAAACTTTTTTTGATGTGCACCTTTTTTGAGCTTTAAAAGATGCATGTGAGCAGTCACCTTTAAGCTGTATAATACTGTGAAATAATTAAAGGCAGAACTTTTCTATTATTTTTGGTTTCATGGAATGTACATTTTACTGATTAATTTTTAAGGAGAAATTAACATTTAATTCAAGAAAAAAAGAATCACGCAATCTAATATTCCCCTGTTTAGGTACTTGTTGTAGGACAGCTATCGTGCTAGTGGTGTGATTACAGAGATGACTAGAACTCTTCAATGAACCCTTTGACTAGTCTTGATTTTGAAAGGTGAAATAACATTTAAATTTGAAAGACTTGGAGGATCAAATACTGCTAAATTTTAATAGGGTTTCCATCACAAAATAGTGTTTCTGTTGCATTTTCTCATTTTTCTAGAAGTATATGTTTTAGATCCTCAGTATGAATTACCTTGCATTTAATTATTTAGCTCCTGTTCTTATCTACTTCGCTAATAGTAATGCCATATTCTCTTGGCAGTTCATTGGAGCGACGATAGGATCATCAGAGTTGAACATACAAACCGACAATGGTCATATTGGCATGCCAAGTAATGTTTGTTGTGTTGTTGTTGAATATTGTCCTGGAGGTGCTTTGAAATCTTACCTAATAAAGAACAGGAGAAGGAAGCTGGCTTTTAAAGTGGTTATTCAACTGGCGCTAGATCTTGCTCGAGGGTCAAATTCTCTTTGCCCATCTGTCTTTTATGTGATCTTCAAATCTGTGAATTTTAACTTATTTTTTCATGAATGTTTCCATTTTTCCTTTACAATTGAGGCATACAATGTAGATCAAGTTTATTGAAGCTGCTATTGGGATTTCTTTATAGGTTGAGCTATCTCCATTCCAAGAAGATTGTCCATAGAGATGTTAAAACAGAAAACATGCTTCTTGACAAGACACGTACAGTGAAAATAGCTGACTTTGGTGTTGCTCGCATGGAAGCATCAAATCCTAATGACATGACTGGAGAAACTGGAACACTTGGATACATGGCACCAGAGGTACGCAACTTATGAAGCATAACCTCTGGTATATGCATTTTGATAAAGCTCAAAGAGTATCTGCCACTTATTGGCTAGTTGCAAAAGAACTGTTAGGCTTGGATTATAATTGCTAAAAAACACTGGAGTTTTGATTAAGGTTCTTCTACCTTTGATGTAACTTAGAAGTGTTCTAATTTTATTACTTTGATGCTTCACATTGTCTTGATATAGCAGTTTCTGCAAGTTACAATCCAAACAGGAAAAAGAGGCCAAGTTCAATCAAAGTCTTCACAGTGGAACTTATTTTTCTTTCAAAAAGAACCTTGTTTGAATGGTTATACAAAAATAAATTGTTTGAAGCAGTTGTATTAACAGAATTTTTCAATTCGAAGCTTAGCTTTAATGTGATCAGTTGTCCTTTGTCAGCTTTTAGACAAGTGTTTATATGGTTGATGATCAATATATTGGGATTGTTTATGAAAATTCTTATATTAATTCCTATACGATTTCCTTCATCTTTGGACATACTATTTATTGTCAATAACTTGCAATTGAAACAGGTTCTCAATGGCAGCCCATATAATAGAAAGTGCGATGTTTACAGTTTTGGTATCTGCCTGTGGGAGATATACTGCTGTGACATGCCATATCCAGACCTCAGCTTCTCAGAAGTTACATCTGCTGTTGTCCGACAGGTAGATGAAGTCTTTCAACTGTTTTTCTTTTTTGTTGCAAAAATATATTATAGCAAACTTCCAATTACTATAGTAATAAGCTAAAAGAAAAAACAATATAAACTTTTATATGAAACAACAGAATCTGCGGCCAGAAATACCTCGATGTTGCCCAAGCTCCCTTGCAAATGTAATGAAGCGATGCTGGGACGCCAACCCTGACAGGCGGCCAGAGATGGAAGAGGTTGTGTCCATGATAGAGGCAATTGACACATCCAAGGGTGGAGGTATGATCCCAGGTGATCAGCCACAAGGTTGTCTTTGTTTCCGCAGGTGCCGAGGGCCGTAAATGTTTTGAGGATATCAGAAAGTTTGGTTCTGAAGTTCCAATAGGCATCTTATTCGATTGAAGAGATTGTTGGGAGGTTATAGTAAACTGCGGAGGCTATACACTTAGAGGGAGCCCTGCAGTTTTAACTGTTTCTTTGATGGGATTATGCTTTCTGTAAAGCTTTCTTTCTTTAAATCTGTGTTATCAAAATCTTATTTGACTGACCATTCATTGCATGGATGAGTCAGATACACTTTTTTTTCTTTTTCCTGTATGATGAGCTTTTTTATATCAAATTGTTTTGATCATCAGGTGCCAAATAAACTCAGTATGATCTAGTGGTGGCAAATGTCGTTTCTTGACTATATAACAATCAATTTTTATGCAGTTGTCTCTCCAACAATTTTGCACCATATGAGCAAAAAGGCCAAATATTAGAATAAAAGTAAAATGATAATGTTTTTTTAACAGAAAATTGTCTCTATTATCTAATAATTAATATTAATATTAATATTAATATTGTTTATTTTTTATTATTATTTCGCACAGAACTGGAGTAATAATTGTACAAAAAGTTGAGAAGGGCAAGTTGAGAGGGGCAAATTGAGGCTCCTTTCAGAATTTACCATTGATTTAGGGAAGACATTGGAGAAGTATAGAATGATCTTGTAATTGAACTGAATCCATTTGATATGTTCGGCAAACGCAACTTTGAAAAGACAGCTCTAAATTCAACACCACAAAACTCACTGTTAAAAGAAATTCGACACAAATACTGAACTCGATGCTTAAAATTTATTTTAGAAAATCTGCATTTACCCATGTTCCACTCAATCCCATTCTCATTAAAATTTTAAATCAAAATTAGTGTTTGAATATTTTTAAAGAGAATTACTATATAGTTTCTGAAATTTGACTCTAATTAATCTTTTATTCTTGCTCTTTAGTAAATTCATTAACACATACTTACACTATATATCTGCTAAATTATTTAATTCTTTCGTCTAAAATGTATTATTTTTGCTATAAATTTTTGATAAAAAAAAAAAATGAAAATAGCCTTCCATGAAAAAACTGAGAATGCTTGTAATATGAAATGAATCAATGAAGGAGTTGGCTCCATTCAAGAAATACATTCTTAACTTACACCAAGACGTTTCCAAAATGAAAGGATATAATTGAATAAAAAACAAATGGCAAGTTCGGAAACTGCCTAACATACAGCAGTATTGTACCTTCATATCACCAAATTTGCTGGAAAAGGTCAACTAACTCTCATTCATTCATGATATACTTACCGAAAATGTGTCAGAGGCCTAGCCTGCAATCTTATAACTTGGATTAACTAAATTATCCAGGCCAGAAACCACTTGCATTGACTCTATGACATCACCAACCTTAAGATCAGCCAAATAATCCTCATTTTCAGTTATATAACCAAAAACAGCATACCGGCCATCCAATATATTTGCATTGCTGGGAGTCAGTTCACTCTCTTTCAATAGCCAAAATACCTGGCTTGAAGCTGAGTTGTTCTCAAATTCCTGTTAAAAACGAAAAAGAAATTTTTAAGAAAAGGCAATTTATATAAGCTTCAATATAATGGAATCACCATCTTAACACATACAGACAGAGAAAAAGAGAAAGATAAGCAGCAATCAAATTTGAACTCTCACCTCTCTGGCCATGGCCATTGTTCCAAATGCATTGAATGGAAGCTTTGTCTGAGCCTTATATAAACCAAGCTCCTGTCAAGTAGCAAGATAAGTAAAATCAGAAATCCAAAAGAACATGGGCTTTAGCAGTATTATATAAAGATACAAAAGGACTGCGGAAGGCCGGCCTCCTGAGGGAAAATAGTGTGAATTGTGAAGAAGCAAAAAAAAAAAAAAAAAAAGGAATTTCACAATGCATTTCTAAATTTTCCATTTCAAGGAGAAAAATCCAACATGAATAATAGTCACTCCATAGAAGGGGCTTCAGGCACATCACACAAATGCAGAAGCTATGACTACGACTAAATATACTTGAATTTTCATATAATGCAATTTGCAGCTTGAAATTCAACCTCCTGAGAGAGCTTTAATACCATTATCAATGTGTCATCGAAGCCACTTTTCTGATGATTTGGTCCATAAATTATGTATTTGAATAGTCATTTCAAGTACCATTACATAAAACATGAAGTTATGGAAATAAGTGCCTAAAGCACTTTAAGCAGAGATGACAAAACATTGAAGCCATACCCTGCTTTTTGACCATCATCTATGTTTAATGTAAAAAGCACATGAGATGAGACAGAGAGGAGCTTACTTCCAGCGTTGCTCCATAGAAAGGTGCTTTCTCCCCATTCACCATGATTTCTAATGGTATTGTCCGAGTTTTCTCTGTACTAGGATCAATAAAACCCTCTGCAGGACCTGCAGGATCTCCAGTTTGAACAACAAAGCCATCCGCTGCAATTAATTGGATCATATTAGTCAAATAAAACATAAGAATCATACCAGAGAGCAACATAGTCAGGTTGATTGCTATTTTTCCCTCAAACAATTAGAGGGAGAGGGAGGGAGCAAGGAGAGTGTTACAGATGCAAAGAAGGATCATATTACGTGCTTTTAATGATTTTACCTCTCTGGATTTCCAAGCCATCATAGAAGTGCCGTTCCACCAAATCTAGAAAATTCCCAGCAGTTATTGGAGCATTGTAGCCATCTAGAACAATGTGGAACACACATTCATCTAAATTGGGATTGTCTTTAACCTTGACCTTCATGTCCACAGCTGCTCTCCCCTTCAATGTAGGCATACTTCTGTATTCTTCTGGGATTTCATAAGGGAACCCATCTACCATGTCCTCTTCAACACTGCAGAAATCCAATGCCCCAGGAAGATCTCAGCTGCAGTCAATGACAAGGGTATATATGAGAATAGTTTATCTTAAGAGGATTAACTATTCCAAGTCCTCAATTTTCTCTTGTGACAGTTAGGGGATAGTTATAAAAGAAGTATGATACCATAATACCATCTACCTCCCATGATGGGCTCATTCTATCTCATATTTATCAAGGTAAATATCTCATTAAATTTGGAAAACCAAACCATGACCAATGATAGTCCTCTATACATAGATGGGAAGAAACTCTTATAGGATAAAAGTGTGCTTCATGCATCGTCCAATGATGATAAATTGAATTAGAAAAAAAAATGGCTGAGTTTATTTTATCACTTAAAATTAAGATATAGGTTTTCAATTACAAGGTATGAGAAAATATGCCAATAAGCAAAAGCTCAGAGATGTTAAATTCATGAGATTATTCCCTTGAATCTCACTGTGAAAATGCTTGGTAGCATGATCAACTTACAACATAATGTATAAAAATCTTTAACTTCAGAACATGTATTCTTCAAAGTTATAATGAATTTAAACTTGAAACTTCCACAAAACTTCATTGTAGACATCGGTTGAGATCAGATTCAACAGCATTACATTTAGAAAATCTATGTCACATAGTATAACTATTTTTTTGGCTTTCTAAACTAGATGGCTGTTCGACTTTAAACATGCATCTGGATTGGCCATTGCCCTTTCGAGTTGTTTATAAAACTTTAGGTTCTTGATGTTTTTTTATCCCTTTTTTTCTGTTTTAAAGTACTCATGATTTCAAGAAGACGAATCCTCATCATGCCATTAGTAATGATTGTAATGCAGTTCGTACCCTCCGACATAATTAAGCAGCTCTTTCTGTTTTGGTGCAACTGCATCTCTGTTCCTATCCTCAACAATCTGTTGAAGCTCATCCATTCCAGCTTCTAGCTTGTCAAGCAGTTCAACTCCATGGTCCTTTTTTGATTCAGCCAAGCCTGCTATAATCAAACTCTTCCCCTGCTTAAGAGATCGAGATGCCTGCCTAACATTCTGCATTGCAAACAAAGATTATTGGCAAATTAGCACTAATCCACCATATCTTGTTATAATGCTATCAATACCAAAAGGAATGAGGCATCTTACTCGCTCCACGGAATCAAGTGCTTTGACTCCAGCGATCTTGAGACTCTCTGTGATATCCTCAAGTGGTTTTTGCACTTCCCTAATAGCTTTATTATCAATTGGAAGAGCATACCTTAATAATGCTCCTGGGTCCTTAATTGGAGGTCCAGATATTAAAACAGAAAGATCAGGCAATGCAGGAGTAGCTGCATATGCGTTACTAGAGCAATCCAATGAAGGAACCCCGGCTATCAACCCAGCCGCCAAAGCAAGAGAAATTGCACATTCCTTTAACGAAAATGACTTTCCTTTCTGGTAAAAAAAAAAATTCATTATCAATGCTCAACCAATAAAACACAAAACTTGAAGAAAAACAGCATGAAAACAAGAAAATCTAATTTCTGCAAATTAATTGCAAATCCCCAAATCCAATAAAGTCCGATTGAATTAAAGTACCAAAACAATATCAAGTAAAGCTAATTAAAAGCTGTCCATATCAGAAAAAAAAAAAATGATACCCATCAACTATCACCACCCAATTAAACTGTGCACAATAAAATTTAAGAATAAAATCTGAAATGCAGAACAATTAACCGAAATTAGAGCAAAAACGAGCAGAATTACATTTGAAAAAAAAAGCTCACCTCTTTATTATGAAACTGAGGTTGATTGAAGTTCTTAATAGAGCATCCGGATCCTGGTCGCCTAGCCCACCAAGCAACATTGCTATGCAAAGTGTTTGCCCAGCGAAATTGGTTTCTAGATCGGACTGTAAATTTGGAGTTAGCGAGAGAAGAACAGCAGTGGCAGGGTATTATAGCTGCCATAACTGAAATTACTAAACAGAAAATTTAAGTAGATAGCAAAGATATATATAACATCAGAATGTAGCAAGAAGTGAAGAAAAGTGTGTGCTTGAGAGAGAGCGATGGAGATTGCAGGAGAGTGATTAGTAGATAAGGTTTTGGGGTGTGGGGCAGCGAAGTCAGGATTATAACGTGTAGGAGATACTACTGCAAAAGGTCATCCTCACGCTCAGGATAAGATGGAGTTTTGGATTTCATTGATGGCTAATGGATTGGATCCACGGAAAACCTGGCTTTAACTTCCATGGTTTTTGGGTTGGGCTTCGATAAATGTATCAAGCAAAAGGTCAAAATGGTGGAATATAGTCAATACTCAATAGGTTAGATGAACAATTTACAATTTTTTTTTTTTAAAAAAAAATTACTGAAATAAAGTTATATTAATAAATGTAATTATTCTTTGAGCTTTGTTTTTCGAATTTCGAAGAACAAATGAGGTTACTTATGAAAATTTATGTTGAGATTATATTTTGACATCAATTTGATTAGAAGGATTATTTGATATTGGTTCTTACTCATTGAAATGTTACGTTTCATTTTATCGGACTTCGATTATAAAACTTGAAATGGAAGAAGGTTTATCGTTTATATATTTTGCATATGCTTATTATTTGTTCTATTTCGTTCTTCACAAGTATTTAATGAAGATAAATTGATAATTTTGTTGATGTTATGATCTTTGTCAATTGTGTAATGAGATGTTGAAGTCTAAAGTACGTTTTAAATCTTATTGCTGCACTATATATATCTCAAACATGGAAGGTGAAAAGGGAAGCCACTTGTAATGGGAGGAGGACCCCTTGCACAGAAATTTGTTGGTCTATAGCTTTTAGCTTGATGCTAATTGGGTTTTTATGGTGATGTGGCATGGCCAATTCAATCTATGCTTTCTATGACTGTTTGGAAATTTATTGGTGGCCTCCCTCGTCTCTATCATAACAACCGTCGAATAAATTTGAAAAATATAATCTGTCGTCTATATATATAAAAAGTACGTGCAAAAATGCTACTGGAATCGTAAATTATATTTATCTAAATTGAGTCTATGGATCCATCTATAAACCAAACTAATAACAATTTGAATTTTTTCTCATGCAATAAAAGATACTCTTATTTTAATAAATTTTTCTATTTTCATTGTTTTGGTGACCGAATTTAACATTTAAGCTATAACTAAACTTTCAGTACTATGGCATACATTTTATTTTGTCATACCTAAGTTACTAGATGTAGTTTTATTCTTGGTCAAGTTAGGTTAGGTTTGATACAGTTTAAAAATTTATCCAAACCAAATTAATATATAATGACAGTTTATAAGTAATTCAAATCGAAACAAATCATAAAAGGTATTTCAAAACTAACTAAATCTATGAATCCAATTTGATTCAGTTTTATATTAAATTTTACTTTTAATTATTTACTGAGTCATTAAATTAAACAATTTATTAATTTAGAATTCAAGTATTTATATCAGTAGTCTACATTTGTTATTAAAAAAAAAATTCTATAGTTTAATCAATATACTATTTGTACATAATTTAATATAATTTCAATATTTGGACCTTCTGTTTACTAATTATATAATTTATCCAAGTAATAAAACTGTGATTTAACTGTAAAATAATTAACGCAAAGCCATAAACCGAACTGATAGTTCAATGTTTCAAATTTTATAAATTGAATCGAACCACTAATTTTTAAAACCATAATTTAAAATCGGTTTGGATCATGACTTACAGCCCTGACTAGAGGTAATTAATAGTAAGAATGTTGCATTTGTGGGGGGTATAAAAAGCTTTGGAATTTCCCAAGTAGGCATGGGTTTTAAAGAGAAACGAAAAAGAAATTGAAAGATAAGATGAATTATTTTTAAAAAGTTTGCAATAATTTTGTTTTAAATAAAAGAAACAACACTTTTATTCTTAAATAAATACTTAAAATTTAGCTAATTGCGAAAGGAAAATCTTATAAATAACATAAAATTTAATAGGGAGATGTTAAATTTAAGTGGGATTGAATTTTTTTTATTTTTTTAATTTTCTAGATTTGACTCCACTAAGGGTAAAGTGGCTCTGCCACTGCCTAAAAGTGGAAGATAGATGTATTAATAAACTGGCTAATGATATAAATGAAGAAGTAAATTTGGTGATGATTATATGAAGAATTTTCAAATTAATAAATTTAATTAATTAAAATTAGATTAATCACAAATATATAACAAATAAATTTAAATTAATAGAAATCCTTAATTATTTCCTTTTGTGCTACTTGCTGACTAATTTGAAAAATTAAGTAAAAATACTGAACTAAAAGAAAGAAATTGGCGAAATATCTTGAATTAATTGGAAAAGAGCTGCAAATTAGGTCAGAGAAGAGCTATTCCCTGCTATTTACAACAGGCTCAAAACTTATCAAGAACTAAATAGAAATAAAAAATACCAACCAAAATTGCACTCTCTACTACCTTAAAAACTGAAAATGATAAAAGCATATTATAAAATCTAAAACAGAAACTTCTTCCTGCTAACTCAAACTCTAGCTGCTGCATTTGCACCAGAAAGCTGAATCTCAGATGGCTTCACCACCTCACCCTCACCCTTCTTGGGCGTGGTCCTATAATACCAAGCATAGAGAATGAGCTGAAAAAGACCAGAAATTGCTCCAAGACCATTGCTTATCTGTTCAAATTTGCAAAAAAATCAATTAGAATGTAATTAATCTCTAATTAATCATTTGGAACATGATAAATTTGAAGAAAGTTGATATTTTACCAGAATGAAGGGATCAAAGATGATGAGAGAATAGGCGGTCCAACAAATGCCATTCAAAAAGCCAGCCAAAGAGAGAAAAAATGGCATATATTCTACACTTTTGGTAGTAATAACTTTTTTCTGCCAAAAAAAGAAGATTAATCCAATATAAGTAATATAATTAAACAGTGACGACCCTTTTGGATTTGGATTCTAATTATAATCATTATAACCATAATTACGCTTACCATGATACCAAGTGGTGAACTGTACATTATAACATTGAAGACATCGCAGAAAACACCCACGAAAAGAGTTCTTTTCTTATGGGTATGGAAACACAGCATGGTGATTAAAACAATGGCCGCCATGAAAATTACTTCACCAATAAGCCCAATGACCACGCGTTTCTGAGAAACGGAATACATACACAGAATTAATTAAAGTACCAATTAAAGGCAAGGAAATAGTTATTGAGATGAGAAAGTAATTATGCATACCCGTCCCTTGTTCTGTTTGTCATAAATGCAGTAAAGAGCAAGATATGCAAACTCTATCACAAGACCAATACCATTGATGGTAACAACAAGTATGCTGTTTGGTGTAACGAAGGGGAGACCATAAAACACCCAAAACATACAATTCAGCACTGTAGCCACATAAGGATAAAACTGAAACTCCTCTGCGTCTTTCTTCTTCCATATGCGATAGAATGTTGGACTGTAGAATCAATATTTCAAATTTCAAAATCAATATCATTAATCATGAAACAGAAAACACAGAAGGAGATAGAGAGAGATCATTACACCGGCGAGAGAAAGAGGCCAAAAGAGATTACGTTCCCTACAAATAGAAAAACACATAAATCTCAGTAAAATAAATCTCAAAGAGATAAAAGCAAAATCGAATCGCTGAAATATGAACCTTTAGAAAAACGAATCTCTTTTTTTCTTGATCAATCTTTATCCAAACAACAACAGACCAAAATCAAGAAGAGAAGCAACGACATACCAATAATGCCAACGACATTATGAACAGTTTGAGCGTTCACCATGGTTGTAGAGTTAAAAAAAAAGATAGAGAAACAGTAAAGAAAAGAAAGTGAGTTTTCTTCGAGAGACGATGAAGATTGAAGGGAGACTTAAAGGGTTTATATAGGGATAACGGATAAAGAAATATATTTAGATTAGGAGTAAATCTCTGATACAATCAGATTTTTACTCGGTTTCGATGTTTTGATTTACAAAAATTTATTTATTGACTTTAAAAATTTGTACTTGACCAACAAGAATGTGGATTATATATCCGTAAAATCTCATATTTAAATTATTTTTAAAATTCTTAATTAATGTTATTTTCTTTATACGTAGAGTTACAACTCAGTGCAGCGCCGGTGCGTGCATGGATGGGGAGGGTGAGGTGTCGTCCCGAACGTTCAGGAGGTTGTTATTGCGGCTCATCGAATTGGTTACGTGTTTCGATATATTTACAATGTTTACCACTGATCCCCCCCTCAATAAAAACATGACTAATTTGTCTTTTGGTTCACTTACCACGCGGTTCGTATGGTATTTCCCTATTTCTTCGTAATTACGAAACTGCCATTCTTTTTCCTAATAATTATTTCAATTTTTTAACAAATTATAATTAATAATAATTATTATTTTCTTCTCTAGTTATTAGAATGCTATTGGGATTATAAAATTCTTCTCTAGATATTATAATGCTATTAGGATTATGAACAAACCCAAGTGAGATAATTTTACATTATTTGAAGTTGATTTGACAAATAAGTAATTCCAAATTGAGTTCAAAATTTTATTCAAATTTGATTTCTTTAGTTTCCAAAATTTTATTCAAATATATTTATTTAAATTTCAAACAGACTCGTTTTCAAACATATTAAATTATTAAATAAACTATGAATAATGTATTTTACACTTATTAGAAATTCATTTTTATAGTACTCAATTGATTTTCATTTCAATTTATTATAACTGTCCACAAATATATAAATAGTTTAAAGTCTTTACACGTGGATTAAGAAATTAATTAATTATTTTAAATTATAATAAAATTAAGAGTAATTTAGGATAATTATTATATCCAATTTAAATAAAAAAGACATTGGAAAAACTCTATTTATTACTTTTAAAATATTTAAAACCACTTATATTTTGATACAAAATAATCATCGAAAAAAAATTTATATTTTGGATCATTCATTAATTTCATAACATATTCGAAAAATGGTTTATATTTATAGGCAAAAATTATTTTAAAATCATTTATATTTATGGACCGGAGTTATAATATATATTAGTTATTTTTTATTTGAATCCAGCTTATTTTAGTGCAACACTAGTAAATAATTGTAACTGAGAAGGATATATTCGAAAATAATAAAGGGCAACGTATTTGTTTTGGAAACATATTAAAAAGTATTTCTAGTTTTTTTTTATTGTATGGTCAAAAATACCATCGTTTTAATAAAATATTTTATTTTTATTGGTTTGGACTCGTTTCAATAAAATATTTTATTTTTATTGGTTTAGACTATGAGTCAGGATATGGACCCGTCTGGTTAAAATTTTTTCCCTAATCCAATTCCTATATGTATTCTATTCTCCTCGTATAATTAAATACTAGCCTATTACCATGACCTATAATTAAGTGTTGCCATCTCATCCTTAGTTTGTGTAACCAATAATTAGGTGTTGCCACCTCATCATTTTCTTTTTTTTTTTTCTCTTAATATTGGATAAACAGTTTAGTTAACCATTAATTAATAGACTAGACTGTAATTTCGTATGTGTCGTTACATTGTAGGATTTGAAAGATTTTATCACCAGGATTTTAGCAACTTACTCATAGCTTTTTTTAACAAAAAGTTAAATCTTATAGTTGAATTTCCTTTTTTTTATTATTATTCTTTAATATCCTGTTGAAGTACAACACTTGGTTATTCTTTTTTTTTTTTCCTTTCTTTTTTTAATTCATCAAATTACTATTTTTTTCAACCAATGTGTCATGGCCTTTGACATGGCTGAATATTGTCCGCTTTGGGCCCTTCCGTACGAGGTCACTCTCACGGTTTTGTTCTTTTTTTAATTCATCAAATTACTATTTTTTTTCAACCAATGTGTCATGGCCCTTGACATGGCTGAATATTGTCCGCTTTGGGCCCTTCCGTACGAGGTCACTCTCACGGTTTTGTTCTTGGGGGAAATGAGAAACTTCCCAGGAGGTCACCCATCCTAGGATTTCCGTTAAGCGAGCACGTTTAACCCTGGAGTTCTTCCAACTCTCCAGCCATTTCACCACCAAAACGCGTCCAACCATTCAAGGCACCACCCCTCTTATGTACATCACTTACTCCTCGCACTTAACCGATGTGGGATTCGCCTAGGTGCACTGTAGGCTTAGATCCCTCACAAATTCAACCCTACGGGGGTGACTGTGAGGGATCTAGACTAACATTTAACATTTTACTTTAGTGGTTATGTATTTATAATAATAATTAAAAATTAAAGCTGAATTTTTTTTTTGAGAAAAACATTAAATCATGCACTTAGCTCAAATAACTTTGTAAAAGAAAAAGAAATGTTGACAAAATAAAATACTATATGAAAAACAGAATTGCATTAGGATTATAATGGTACCATATCCTTTTATTTTCATTTTCAAATTTCTAGACTACAATTAAATAAGAAAAAGACCAATATGCAAATATGGAGCAAAGGGATACTTTTGTTTTCAATCTATAAAAGACACGACAAGAGCGTTCACAAGGGAATTTATTTTCCATTTTTTTTAATTGTATTAGGTTTTTGACTCAATTAGGCCTTATGCGTACTAACCAAATTAATATTTTGCGCTCAAAATAAGTGATTCGGCTCAGAATAATTGAATCAATCTGGTCTGATTTCAATTAGCATAAATATGCATTTGGATAGATTGAATCGAATCAATTCAGTTCGATTAAACCGAATGGTCACCCCTGTTTTTAACTCTGCTAGAATTCATTAATCATAATGAAACACTACTGTAATCAGATTAAGTGATTAACCATATAAGCAAGATCTATTTATGCATTTTGCAGATTTTCATCCATCAATAGTTAATGTACGATCTTAAGAAAATTTAATTTCTAATTAGACGATACAATTGCCTTCTTAGACTTGTGCATTAATGAACTTTGGCAACAAAAAAAAAAAAAAAAAAAAAAGGCATATAAGGAAAGTTTGTTTTTAGTAATCAAACTTGCTTAAACAAAAACCTAGGATTTTAGTAATATATTAAATTTTGATTAAATTTTTAAATATATGGTAACTAGCTTTTTTTATTGCGTGCCTTACACGTTGACTATGCTCATTATATCATTTGTGCTGTTTTATTTTTTATTTTATCTATATAATATTAAAACATAACAAATACAATTGTTTAATTTGTATTGAATTTTGTTATACAAGCTAATTGTAATTTTTCTTCTTATGTACTTAATTATATATATCTTTAAAATGAAGTTGCCTCAAAATAAAATTCAACCCAATTCCTGAACCTAATCCTTCAGTCCATAATTTATAAATGAAAATTCATAAAATATTTTTAAGTGCCTAAAAAGAAAATCAAGTCATCACTCGCTCTCCAACCTCCTGCCCAACTCCAAATCAATATCTATATACAACTAAAATAAATAATAATAATAAATTATTTTTTACTACTAGGTAAAAAAAATGAGCAGATGATCTGAATTGATAATGATAATTATTTTGACTATAGTGATAGTACGTATTACTTACCTAGTACATTAGATAAAGGAATATATACACATATACACAAATTATTAAAACTCCAAAAAGTAAACAAAAATAGAAATATATTGTTCTAGTTTTTTTTTCTAGTTTTATAAACATTATTGTTTTTCAAGTCAAATAAATTTATAATATAATAGAAAAATATTAAAAAATTAAAAATATTTAATCATTAAGAGGCCATCTATTTATTGCAAGAGAGATATAAATCATTGACGATATTGGAAATTCCATCTAAATCAATGTAATAGTAGTTACAAATTATTCGGTAACGGAAAAAGAAATAAAAAAACAAAAAATAAAAAATTGTTATTAAGAACAGAATTCTTTTCGGAACTCAACATATAATAAGAAACAAATTATTATTAAAAAAATTATCAATTTGAACTTCAAAATTTAACCCATTTTTTAATTGGAAATGTTATAATATGAGATTGATGTTAATAGAAAAAAAAAGATCGATTATACTCAAGTTAATAAATGAAAATTATAAGTAAATAATGTTAGGATCTAATTTTATTTCTCTATTTTTCTAAGTTGCACATTTAAAATAAATAAATAAATAAATTAATTAAATCAGGCTTTAATAGCGAAAAATTCCCTTGAGCCTTTCTCAGGAAGAATTGAATGACTTTTCCTCCTGAAAGCGAGGCAAGCTGGGAGCGAGCTGAAATTTTGATTCGAAGACCAAGTCAGAGACTATTGGGCATCTACTCGCAACTTCTTTAGATGCGATCAAAAAGATCGCTAACGGTGCAATGACCAAGTAGAAAAGAATCAGTAGAATCTCTATCTTTTCCAGAAAGGTGGTTCGAAAAGGCAATGTCGTCAGGGCCTTCACTTCATTATTTTAGCAAAAGTTCCTGCACCAGAGTCAAGACGAAATTGGCTCTTGATTTTCTTCTTTGACTACTTCAATTCAGTCTTTTTTTACAGCAAAAAAAATTACATAAAAGAAATGTCTTACTTTCGCCAAATAAACCCTCAAAAGGGTATAGTTTTTTCTTTTTTATTATCTATATATATTTATTTTAAAAATAACTTTTAGAAATTATATCCGATCAAATAATAAAATATAATTTTTCTTTTTTTTTTTTGTCTTAACCATTGGTATCCTAAATCTATTGGACTAGAATTACATCATGCTTGACATAAGAAGGGGTAAAGTACTCTTAGCGAGTATTTGCTTCATCTATGAAGATCGAATCCTCGACATCACTTAAGGGGGAAAAGTGCTGAACCACTCATCTAAACACTTGGTATAAAATGTAATTTTCGAATTGACTACGTTTAAGGCTATTTTAGGATATTCAAAATTTCATCATCGGTGATATTAGAAATCCCATTATCGCCATTCTCACATTTATATATAGCATAGATAAATAATTTATTCAATGTACCATATTTTTTTAAATTTAAAAAACATAGCTAATCAACTGTAGTTTGGTTTTTATTTTTAAATTTATTTTTTTATTTTTGGTTTTAACCGAAGTCTTCCAGGAGTGCTGAGAGGTCCAAAGGTATTCCAACCACTGGCTAAAATTAAATTTTACTCGCATCGGGCCGACCCATTAAAGGAGAAGAGTGTCGAGCCACTCATCTCAATACTCGTTGATTGAATAAAAAATTTAAAAACTGCAACTTATATATATATATTCGATGAAATAAATATTTATTTACTATTATTCCATTTCGAAAATTAAACAAGGCCTGAAGGTATTTCTTCCCCCTTTCCTTTTCTAGGGGGGACAAGAATCCTAATAAAAAATTTACAGCATCGCATCATAGATTGTAAAACTTAAGGTACAAGCAAATTGTAGGGCACGGCTATTCCAACTTCACTCCTTTCCTTTTTTTTTTTTTTTTCTCAAACTCCTCTTTAGGTAAATGCATGTATTTTTAATTTTTTACCAACTTCAATTGGTTGACTTGGCAAGAAATTAAGGATACACGTTTACTTTTTTAATAAAATAGTAATATTTAGCTTTTTTTTTTTTTTACCGTTTGAACTTTTGGGCTTTATTTTCACATTTCATAGATCATTTTGGTGGTGATACTGTGAAATGCATTAGTGGTGGACAAGTTAGGTTGGACATATATAAGTGGGGTCATTTTATATTTCAGTCACTTTGAGTTATGTTTCTTCCAGGTGGATTTGGATTGAGTCTTTGGTGGATCGGATTACTCATTGGTGGATTGGATTGAGTTTTCAGACGAGCTACGACTTCGTTAAGGGCCGGAGCTCCTTGGGCGCTGAACGGAGCTCCTTGAGCCCTGGCCACCCCAAGAATTTTCTTTTTTTTTTTAAAAAATTCTTATGAAAAATTATATTTTGATTCTTAAAAATATAAAAAATTATATTTAACCCTTCTAAAAGTTTTAAAAAAATTTCATTTGACTTCCTCAAAACAATTATAGTAACTCCACCTCTAACTCCACTTATATAAAGTCATCAAGGTCTTTGCAACACTGAATAATTGAAAGTCTATATTGTAATGAGTGATGGGTTTAACCATATGAACTTTTTCCGGAGATTGTTAAAGTTTAAGTTGATTGTCACTTTTCATGTATCTAATCATTAGAAGATGTAATCACTACTCTTTTTATGAACTCTCATTTTTTATAAACGCAGTGCTAAATGACTTAAGTTGAGTCTCGATTCAAGAGTTTGAGTAAATAAAATATTCATAATATCATAAATTGAAAAATTGCT
Organism: Jatropha curcas; assembly: GCF_041381405.1. Classification (NCBI taxonomy): domain Eukaryota; kingdom Viridiplantae; phylum Streptophyta; class Magnoliopsida; order Malpighiales; family Euphorbiaceae; genus Jatropha; species Jatropha curcas. The sequence goes on from NC_143161.1 coordinate 7,986,523, forward strand.
TAACAGATAGAATAGAAATTTGAGTTTCAAATTTATCATTATCTCCTATTCTAATAATGATAAATTTGACAAAACCCCTCACAAATCCCAAACACCACACATCCACGTCATCTTTCTTAATCGTAATGGCTTCACACAACTACGCCATCTTTCTTAATCCTCACCATCAATTGGCTTCACAATAATTGCAGTAAGGTTCAACCTAGTGGATCCATTTGCAAAAGCTTCAACAAGAATCCTACAAATAGAGCTCTGTGGGAGTAACACTGTTACTCCTCTATGGCTACTTATAGTTATTGCTTCAGTGTGTTGATCCAAGTAAAAAAAGAAGGTGTGGCTCTGTATATAGATTGAATTTTTATTGATCTAATTGAGCTCTGTTGGGTTTCTATTGGCATCATTATTGTCAAATTACTTGTGGATCCTTCATTTTTTTGTGTTGATTTGATGCATGAGGATAAGTTACTCGTAATTTTTCTATATGATTATTATGTAGTTAGTATATTATATAGAGCTGTAATTGTTGCTTCAGTGTTCTTATTTTTTTTAGAAGAAATCAAACTAGAAATTTCATTAAAAGGAAATTGTATAAAAATATAAGATACATATCAATATAGGATGCTTATAGAAATATTTCTATATTTTTATATAGAAAGTCTAATAATAAATAATAAACCATTTATACAAATGATAGAAAAACACAATCTTAATTAGTATCTAATCGAGTTGATAAAGCTTAATATTTATGTCATAAGATGATTGCTTGTTCCACTTGGTAGTTATTCATGGCCACTATTTATAAACCACTTTCTTTTCCGGTTTAGTGAACCCCACCGGGGTTTTCAAACACTGAAAAAATGTAGTTGGCAATTAATTCGAAGGCATGTGCAGCGCTCTTCAATCAGCGAATTACAAGCTGTAAACTTCCACCCACAGCTGGGGGACTCCCAATCTCTGTGGTCTTCTAACGATAGCTGGCATATAAAATTAGCGGTATTATCCCAAACAATACCCCAAGACCACACGAAATCTACAAAACAAAGCAAAAACACCCAACTCTCATATATATATATATATATACATTTATTAAAAGATTTAACAGCTAGTGTTAATGTGAAAATAGAAATAATATTAATTATTTACAAGAGTGATTATATAAGGGTATTGTGAGATAGTGAAAAGAAAAACATTATTAAAAATATAAATGAGATTATTATTTTGAGACGCTAAAAAAAGAAAGTGGGACTATAATTCAGAGACAGAGAGAGTATTATATAACACACTTACTAATGGTCTTCTTGGTGCATATATGATGAAAATAGAAATACAAACCGCTGCGAATGCAACTCCAACGCTGTCAACGATAATGACAACAGTGCTGCCAGTAACACTGGAATTGCAAATTAAGGTTGATTAATAAAAAAATTATAAATTATTTAAGAGAAAGATAGTATAGTGTGATGAATACATAACAGAAGGACTAAATAGTTTAATTTTTGGATATGTTGTAAAAGATATAAGTAATTACTAATTAGAGACGTTACAGCCTTATAGGCTTACAACTATTAAGCATGAAATTTATTTATTGTTTTTCTCTTTATGAGAAAGTCAAATGGCCAAATAACATTCCAACAGTTTTCTTTAATTTCACGTTTGAATTCTTGGCTTTATCAAAATTAATTTCAAAACAAAATAAGAAACACTTCTAATATGCATAACTTTTAACTTTGAAACGCTTATCTAATATGCAAATGGTTTCTTACAATAATAGATTGAAACATGGAGGAATAGATAAATAAATTTTCCAAAAACTACCCAAACATAAAAAAAAAAAGGGTATAAATGCAAGTGGAATTGAAAAATAGTGAAGAGAGAGGGGTTACACCAGCGAAAGGAAGAGACCAAAAGAGATAATGGATTTGTTCGGTAAAATTAGATATTTTTGTAACTGTTAGCTATTTGAGTGCTTTTCATAAAATGTTAAAAATTAAATACTGAAAAAGTTATTGCCGAAGACAACTAACATTCCCTGCAAATAGAAGCATAAATATCCGTAAGAATTGTCAAATTTGAAAATTGCAGCATTATTTACTATTAGTTCTGGATTCACCACAAATATGTAAAGCAAAATAAAGACTTTGATATGTGATTCAAAATTTCGAAATCTACGAAATAAAAAAAATCCTGAGAATTGATTATTTTCTATAGAAATCACCGGGTGAAATTTCTGAAAAAAAGACACCCTTTCAAAGCTTGGAATATATACCTTACATACTATGTAATATAATTTATTATTTTATCAAATAGAAATAGATTTAAATAAAAAATTAAAATGATCTATCAAAATTAAATTACCTTTACTCTTTAACTAATAAATTAAAGTCATTAATTATATTTTGGTCAATTTTTAAACTTAGTAAGGATATTTTTGGCGTGATCTCAATGTTCTTACTCTCGTCCATACTTTTAGGGGGTGAGCAATGGTATTTGACTTGACCCAAAACAAGGAAGAATGACTTCACCTATGATGCCCGGACACGAAAACGGGGAATTAGGGAAATGTGGAAACGGACATGGGGAAACGACATTTTCAAAAATATAGGAAACAGAAACGTGGAGGAAATTGCGTAAATATAAAAAATATAGGAGTTTATTTATAAAATTTAAAAATATAGGAATAAATATAAAAATAATTTAGAAAGAGTAAGTTTATAATTTTAAAGGACAGTCGTAACTATAACTAAAAATAAATCATTATAAATCATATCCAAAAGAGAGAAAACAATGTTTATAAGTTCCATACTCAATAAAGAACAAAGAAAACAAAATATTCAAATGTCAAAATGGACAAAGATAATGAAATTCTGTTAAATTTGAAGTTGAATATTGAAATTAAAAGTAGGATTATTTGTCCTTTATTTGCAAATCATCCAAATTTGATTTGGATTTGAAATCTGATTTTTTTCTTCAATGCAAGAAACATTTTCGGGGAAAGGAAACGGGTGTCCGATTTTCAGTATTTACAGAAACGAACCCAACACGTTTTCGAGCTATTTTCAGGTGTTTCCGTTTCTGAAACGCGGAAACATTAAGCCTCTAACGTGTCTGTGCATCACAGGACTTCACCGACCTGACTTCTTTAAAAGTTCATGTGCGACCCCAATAACCCCTATAAAAATCGGGTTGGGTTATTCGAGGCCCATTTGACCCAAATTTCAATTGAACATTTTTTTATGGGTTGAATTTTTTTTATATAGCTCTTGCACAATCAAAATTTTTATTTGGATCCATAATCAAAACAAAATAATAAAAAATGTCTAGAAAAATAATTGTTGTTCAAACAACCATAATTAAAAAATCATAAAACAATAATCAAACCATAATCAATGTCAAATGTTCATAATGAAAAGAACCGTAACACAATCACACAAACCATATATAATTTTCCATCTTTAAATCATAACCAAACATAACAAATTAAAAAGTCCTAATTAAGTATTTAACATACGTAATAGAATAAAAGATATGAAAATATAAACTAATTAATTATAATTTTAGTTGCCCAAGAAAGAATACATGCCATCATCAAAAAAAAAAAAAAAAAAAGATTTTGATTTGAGAGATTTTTAATTTTACAAGCAAAAAAAGAAAGAAAGAAGAGTGAGTTATGTGAGGAAATAAAAAAATTTTTGATTTTTTTCTTTTTTCTCGGGTCGGATTGGGTTAAACAAGGTTTTTAACCGACCCTATCCAAATTGAATAAAGGATATACATCTTTCAAATTGACTGACCTAACTTGACTCAAAAAAACTCATTATAACCTTATATTTTCGGTCCATTCTAATTGGGTTATTCAGGTTCGTTCGGATTTTGCACATCCCTAATACTTTATATATATTATTGATAGGTATGGACTTAAAGAAAATCCTTAATGTAGCCCAACTATAAAAAAAAAGCACTTGGTATAATTAAATAAAAACAATTAATTTTTTCAATTATAATAATTAATATTATTATTAAACATAATTAAACAATAATTAATGATTATCATTATATTTAATATTTCTATCAATACATTAAAATAATTTATACTATAATAAAAATAATTAGTATTATATTATTGTTATCATTATCATTATAATTTTTGAATTTTTAATTATAATTATGCTTATTAGTATAGTTAGTATTTGGTGTTATTATTCTTATAAGCACTCTAGTATTATAACACTTAATAGGCATAAATCTAATAGGTTTGAAAAAAGGGCATAAATTTAATAATATTAAAATTATACATAGTATTATAGTAAGTAAATTTAATACTATTATAATTATAACTTGTCTTATTATACTTAGCAGTAGTATAACTATACCTAATAATATAATTAGTATTTTCTATTAGTATTACAATATATACTTAATAAGTATTGTTACCTGAGGAGGTGTTAATATTTTACATCAGGCAAAGGATGTGAAATGAATTTCTTAGGTCATCCATAAAAATGTCATATGTAAGTTTCTTTTTATAGTAGATAATGAGTCTTACATATTGCTATTTCAAAGCTAGAAAATTAAGTTGATTCAATTGTAGTTGGAAACAATTATTCTTTAAACAAATGAACCAATTAAAACATAATCATATCCATTCATGATAATAATAGTAAATAATAATAATAATTAGGCTATACACATGAAAATTATTAAATTTCAGAGATAAAAATTCTTTTTTTTTTTTTTGGGTGTTGTAAGCAAAATAGGTGTAATTTCAAATATTGATCAAAGCTATTAAATTTTTTAAAAAATATTAAATTAAATAATTAACAAGAAAAATAAGGAGATTGAGTTTTAAAAGAGCATATTAATGATACCTATGACATCGCGAGCAAGTTATTTATTCATCATAAGTGATAGGTTGAAGAATTCTTTAAAAAAGAGAAAAAAACGATACGAAATTCAATTTAATTCAAGTGGAGAATGTTAATTAGAACGAAAGATTGAGATGAAATCAAAGCAAGGTATATTGAGATGGTAACATATATGTTCTATTCAATTTGTACGTTTTAAGAAATGAAAAAGATGGAATTGATGACTTAAACATGACCTAATTATCTCCCAATAAAGGTACTGTTACACACCAAATTGGGTCATTGAACTTAACAAACTAATTTGCAACCGAGTAAGTTTATTCCAACATGACAAGGACATATCTTTTCAGATTGTCTTAATTTGCTCAAAATACTTCCGAAAGAATTAATGAACTTAAGTAAATGCCACCTAAGATCAAGAATCTATTATGGAGATTAGGAACCAATTGTTTACTGGTCCAGTCGAGACTGTACTCCAAAGGGATACAAGTTAATGATTTTTGCCCAGTCTGTGGACTTGCTGCAGAATCCCTTATGCATGCTTTTCTGACCTGCCCTTTGGCGAGAGACTACTGGTCGTGCACAGTTGCAGGGGTGCTAGATATAGTCGACTTGGACCAACTAATAGTCGTGAATGACTGGCTCCTTAACGTGGTTAAAGTCTTGACGGAACTTGACCTGCAATCTTTTCTGTTTAATGTTATAGATGATATGGCAAAACAAAAATAAGGTCCTACGGCAGCAAGTCCACATCCCTATTCAGATGCAAATCGACTCTGCAAAAGGTTGTATGAATTCTTGGCAATTGGCTCAGTTGCGATCTTCCATTACCCCAGCCACAGTACCGCTTGGTCCCACACGGTGGACTCCCCCATTTGATGATTTCCTCAAGTGCAATTTTGATGCACCACTGCATCCTCATAACAATCAAATGGGTGCTAGCTGGATTATACGTAAGATAGCAAATCAGGTCTTTCATGCGTACCAAGTCTCACTTCCTTGTCCTTCTCATCCACAACCTGGCATAGGCTTAATCTTTTAGAGATGCCTTGAGCTGGTCAAGACTAAAGGGTTGGTGAATCTTATTTTTGAGTCCGACTACCAAGATTGGATAATTCTTACTTTAATAGCATTCTTTTAGATTATAAGTGTTTACTTAAAGAACTAGTTAATAGTTTTGTGCGATTTGTGGAAGCGATCAGTGAATGGTGTTGCTGTTGCTCATGTTTTAGCTACTAAAACCTATTGAGTGTCTAGTCTTAGGGAGTGGGGCTTGTCCCTCCTAATTTTCTTATTGATGCTTTGTATGTTGATTTTCAGTAATGCATAATTTTTTTCAATAAAAAAATTTAAAAATTAAAATATAAGCTTGATTTATATTAGAAAATCATGCGAGAAAATGATAAATTAAAATGGAATAATTTTTTATTTTTCAAAAAGTGTTAGAGATTGATAAACTAAAACCATCTAGACAGTTAATACATAACTAATTGTTTAACTTATCACACTTATTTGTTAATTTATAGATATCTTAATTTGATTAATAAAAAAAAGCTAATTTTTTTTTTAGAAAAAAAGAAGAAGTGGATAATTTTTTTTATTTCAATATATAATGATTGTTTGTGTTGTTAGAAAGTATATAAAATAAACTAAAGAAGACATTGCTGGTTTGTGCTCTTGTTTTGATTAGGTGTTTTTAATTTTCTCTTATATACAAAAAAAAAAAAAAAAAGCTAAATGGGCAAAATTATAAAAAAAATATTCTTAAAAATCACTTTTCCTAAAATAAGCGACATTAAAATTATTCTAATATTTGTATATAATATAACATTTATCAAAAGAAAAAAAGGAAGAGAAAAAAATAAATTGTTCGCGCATCATTAAAAATCATTTTGCGATTGGTGTGAATGGAAAAAAACTTAGGTATAGGCTTGACGCGGTGCGAGCAGGACTAGACTTGGCTTTATTGCCTAAAATCATTTTAGTTATTGTCATTCCCCAATGAAAATAGATGAAAACAGAATTGTTCCTAAGTATAAACGAAATTTATAATCTTGCGTGACCAAACCAAACAACAAGAACACAAAATGTAACAGAGAGATAGAAATGGGGGCACGTGTTTGTTAGATACATATAGAGAGTGAGAATTCAAAGAAAAATGAAATCTGAACCTCTAATTCATGATTTATTTATTACTGACTTGATTTAGGATGTGTTAAAACTCATAATCAAATGCCTGATGGTCCTTGAATCATAATCTATTTGTAGCGGATCAATAAGTATGATATGTTTAGGAAGTCAAGTTTTCTTTTTTCCCTTCTTTAATCTAGAGGAAAGAATAAAAAGTAAATGGAAAAACTGTGAGCAGGAAATATACAAAGTGATCCTTACAAAATTCTTCAAACTGATTGAGTTTAAACCCATCTAATTAATTTTTGAGATAAAAGCTTGAACTTTGATTTATGTCATTAAAAGCTCGCCCCTTAAAATCTTAGCTTCTCCTTGTCTTTTTTTATTGCTCTTTTATTGTCATTCTCAAGAAAATATTTAAACGATTGCTTTCTGCTTTTAGTTGCAAAATTACCATTAAAACTACTTATCAACCACTTACAAGAAGCTATATTAGCCACCATGCTAGTAGTCATTTTTTCGAACTTGAACAAATATATATTAAGGAAGGTAATTATTATCATAGAATTACAGAATTTCAAAAGTACCAAAAAAAAAAAAAAAAGATTTCAAAGAAATAGTATGTCCAAGCCCTTAATAGTACAAGAATAAGAGAGTCAACCACAAATTATTTTTGGCAAAATGGCAAATGTAATGTGGAAGAGGAAGATTTAAAAGGTGCAAATGCTAAAAAAGAACATAGATGAATACGAGAAGGAGAGTCTATTACAAATTATTTTTAGCAAAATCGCAAACATAAAGTGGAAGAGGAAGATTTAAAAGGTGCAAATCTTCAAAAAAACATAGAGGGAATAATTTTTTATTTTTCAAAAAGTGGTTGATGTTGATAAACTAAAACAATCTAGATAGTTAATACATAACTAATTTTTTTTCCCTTCTTTAATATGGAGGAAAGAAAAGAAAGTAAATGGAAAAAGTGTGAGAAGGAAATATGCAAATAGTTCTCACAAAATTCTTCAAATTGACTGATTTTAAACCCACCTAATCAATTTTTTATATAAAAGCTTGAACCTTGATTTATGTTGTTAAAAGCTTGTCCCCCTAAATCCTAGTTTTTCCCTGTCTTTTTATATTGCTCATCCATTGTCATTCTTATGAAAATATTTAAACTGATTGTTTTCTGCTTTTAGTTGAAAGAATACCAACCAAACTCCTTATCAACCACTTACAAGAAGCTATATTGGACACCATGCTAGTAGTCATTTTTTCGAACTTGAACAAATATATATTAAGAGAGGTAATTATTATTATAGAATTAGAGATTTTCGAAAGTACAAAAAAAAAAAAGATTTCAAAGAAATAGTATGTCCAAGCCCTTAATAGTACAAGAATGAAAGAGTCTATCACAAATTATTTTTGGCAAAATGGCAAATATAATGTGGAGGAGGAGGATTGAAAAGGTGCAAATGCTAAAAAAAAACACAGATGAATATGTGAAGGAGAGTCTATTACAAATTATTTTTAGCAAAATCACAAATATAATGTGGAAGAGGAAGATTTAAAAGGTGAAAATCTTAAAAAAAATATAGATGGAATAATTTTTTATTTTTCAAAAATTTTTGATGTTGATAAACTAAAACAATCTAAACACTTAATACATAACTAATTGATTAACTTATCACACTTACTTGTTAATTTATAGATATCTTAATTTGATTAATAAAAAGAGCTAATTTTTTTTTAAAAAAAAAAAAACAGAAGAGGAAAAAAATTTTTTTCAATAGATAATGATTGTTTGTACTTTTAGAAAGTATGTAAAATAAACTAAAGAAGACATTGCTGGTTTGTGCTATTGTTCTGCTTAATTTTCTTTTTTATATAAAAAAAAAGCTAAAGGGGGCAAAATTATATATATAAAAAAATCCTACAAATCACTTTGGCTAAAATAAGCGACATTAAAATTATTCTAGTATTTGTATATAATATAATATTCATCAAAAGAAGAAAAAAAGAAAAGGCAAAAATAAATTGTTCATGCATCATTAAAAAACATTTTAGTTAATTAACGGTGATTGGTGTGATTGGAAAAGATTTAGGTATGGGCTTGACGCAGCGCGAGTAGGATTAGACTTGGCTCTATTGTCTAAAATCATTTTAGTTATTGTCATTCGCCAATGAAAACAGAACTGTTACTAAGTATAAAGGAAATTCTGAATCTTGCATTACCAAAATGAACAACAAGAATACAAAATGTGACGAAGAGATAGAAATGGGGACTTGCATTTGTTAGACACATATAGAGAGTGAGAATATAAAGAAAAATGAAATCTGAACCTCTAATTCATGATTTATTTATTACTGACTTGATTTAAGATGGGTTAAAACTCATAATCAAACGTCTGATGGTCCTTGAATCACAATCTATTTGCAGCTGATCAATAAATACAATATGCTTAGGAAGTTAGGTTTCCTTTTTTTCCCTTCTTTAATCTAGAGGAAAGAAAAGAAAGTAAACGGAAAAAGTGTGAGAAGGAAATATGCAAAGTGATCCTCACAAAATTTTTCAAATTGACTGAGTTCAAACTCATCTAATCAATTTTCGATATAAAAACTTAAACCTTGATTTATGTTGTTAAAAGTTTGCCCTCTTAAATCCTAGCTTCTCCCTGTCTTTTTATATTACTTATATTTAAACGATTGCTTTGTGCTTTTAGTTGCAAGAATACTAATCAAATCAATCTCTTAGAAGAAGCTATATTGGCTACCTTGCTAATAGCCATTTTTTCGAATTTGAATAAATTTATATCAAGGGGGTAATTATTATCATAGAATTAGAGAATTTCAAAAGTACCAAAGAAAAAAGATTTCAAAGAAATAGTATGTCCAAGATCTTAACAGTAAAGGAATAAGAGAGTCAACCACAAATTTTTTTTGGCAAAATGACAAATATAATGTGGAAGAGGAAGATTTAAAAGTGCAAATCTTTTTTAAAAAAAAAAGACAAATTCTTGAAGAAGAGTTTATCATAAATTATTTTTAGCAAAATCGCAAATATAATGTGGAAGAGAAAGAATTAAAAAGTGCAAATCTTAAAAAAAAATATACAAATGAATACGTAAAGGAGAAATTGGTCGGTTCATATTTCAATAGAATGGATGAGTTTGAGGTATGCACATGAAAATTATTAAATTTGAAATATAAAATTTTATTCTTGGGTTGTAATCAAAATAGACATAATTTCAAATATGATCAAACCTATTAAATTTTTAAAAAAAAAAATAAATTAAATAATTAACAAGAGAAACATGGAGATTGAGATTTAAAACAACATACCAATGATGCCTAAAACATTGCAAGCAAGTTCTTTGTTCATATTTGAGAGGTTGAAGAGACTTTTAAAAGAGAGAAAAAATGATATTTAATTCAGTTTAATCCAAGTGGAGAATTTTTTTTTTTTTGGAAGGGAAGTAGAGAATGTTAAATAGAAAGAAAGATTGAAAGAGGTGGAACCAAAGCAAAGTATTAAGACGGTAATATATATGTTATGTTCAATTCATATGTTTCAAGCAATGAGAAGAACGGAGTTGATGACTTGAAAATGGCCTAATAAAAGTACTATTACACACCAAATTGTGTCATTGAACTTAACAAACTAATTTTCAACCACATAAGTCTATTTTAACATGACATGGATATCTTTTCAGATTGCCTGAAAAAAAAATATGGGCAAAAATAATTATTTTGTCCCTAAGATTTCACAAAATTAATTAATTCATCCTCATATTTTTGTATATTAGGTATTTAGTTCCTAAAGTTTGACTCCATCTTATTAAACTATCTAGAATATTAATCAAATAACTTATCAACCACTTGCAAGAAGCTATCCTGACCACCATGCTAGTAGCCATTTTTTTGAACTTGAACAAATATATTTTAAGGGAAGTGATTATTATCATGGAATTAGAGGATTTCGAAAGTACCGAAAAACATATTTTAAAGAAATAGTATGTCAATGCCCTCAACTGTACAAGGATAAGAGAATCTACCACAAATTATTTTTGACAAAATGACAAATATAATGTGGAAGAGGAAGATTTAAAAGGTGCAAATCTTAAAAAATGCGCAAATCTTAAAAAAGGAATAGATGAGAACGTGAAGGAGTTCCTATTTGAATAAAATTGATGAGTTTGGGGTATAACATTTTGTTTTATCATTTTTCATATTATTAGATATTGAATTTTACTTAGCGTTTTTTTTTTTTTTGAAATGAACGTCGTGAGGAGGAGAGTCAAAAGCAACGAATGAGAAATAAATGAAGACTAAAATATAATGGAGAAAAATAGTATCTCTAGTATGAATTATGATTTACTGTCTATCAAAATATTAGTTATAGTTTGCTATCAATAGGAAATATAACTTCTCATTATTTATGATGTACTGTCCCTATGAATGTTATATTTGATTTATAATGTACTGTCTATAGGAATGTTATCTCTGTCTCTAGGAATGTTATCTATGGTTTGTTATTTATAGGAACTATCTTTTATGGAATTTAAAACTATATTTGTTATCTATGGTTTGCTATATGTAAAAACTATACTTTATGTAATTTAAAGCTATGTTAAGTTGGTTGCCTTGCCTAGTAGGTTTTATTTTTATAGTTATTTTTAGTATTTTTTTTCATCTAGGATTTCTTTTAAGTTTCCTTAATTTGTTTTATTTTAATTAAATTTGTTTATGTTTTTCAATAAGACTTCCTTGAATTAGATTTCACTTGATCTTAAGGAATTTTACAGGATTTCTATAGAAAACTAGCCAAAAATGCGAAAAGAGGATTTTAAGCAATTAATTGTACATAACTTCCAGCAAGGAGCACATTAAGCAATTAAATGGCTCATCCTCATATTCTTGTATATTAGATATTTAGTTCCTAAAGTTTGACTCTATCTTATTAAACTGTCCAGAATATTAATCAAATAACTTTTCAACCACTTGCAAGAAGCTATCCTGACCACCATGCTCGTAGCCATTTTTTCGAACTGGAATAAATATATGTTAAGGGAATGATTATTATCATAGAATTAGAGGATTTCGAAAGTACCGAAAAACATATTTTAAAGAAATAGTATGCCTGCCCTCAACTATACAACGATAAGAGAATTTACCACAAATAATTTTGGCAAAATGACAAATATAATGTGGAAGAGGAAGATTTAAAAAAGATGCAAATCTTAAAAAAGGAATAGATAAGAACGTGAAGGAGAAACTGGCTAGTTCCTATTTGAATAAAATTCATGAGTTTGGGGTATAACATTTTGTTTTATCATTTTTCATATTATTAGATATTGAATTTTAATTAGCTTTTTTTTTTTTTTTAAATGAACGTCGTGAGGAGGAGAGTCAAAAGCAACGAATGAGAAATAAATGAAGGCTAAAAGATAATAGAGAAAAATAGTATCTCTAGCATGAGTTATGATTTATTGTCTATCAAAATATTAGTTATGGTTTGCTATCAATAGGAAATATAACTTCTCGTTATTTATGATGTACTGTCCCTATGAATGTTATATTTGATTTATAATGTACTGTCTATAGGAATGTTATCTCTGTCTCTAGGAATGTTATCTATGGTTTGTTATTTATAGGAACTATCTTTTATGGAATTTAAAACTATATTTGTTATCTATGGTTTGCTATATGTAAAAACTATAATTTATGTAATTTAAAGCTATGTTAAGTTGGTTGCCTTGACTAGTAGGTTTTATTTTTATAGTTATTTTTAGTATTTTTTTATCTAGGATTTATTTTAAGTTTCCTTAATTTGTTTTATTTTAATTAAATTTATTTATGTTTTTCAATAAGACTTCCTTGAATTAGATTAAAACTAGCCAAAAATGGAAAAGAGGATTTTAAGCAATTAACTGTCCATAACTTCCAGCAAGGAGCACACTTAGGGCGTGCTACCCTGTGCTGTCTCCAAGGCAAAGGCAAAGGAGGGACAGACTCTAGCACGGGTAGGGCATGCTACCTAGCACCCCCGTGCCACTTTGCAGAGTTCAATTTGGGCCCAACTTCCATATCTAGTTCGTATGCTGCCTGCATGAACTTGAATGAGGATGTTATTGTAATAGCCCAGCCCTAGTGTGATATTGTCTGCTTTGGGTGCCAAACCTGGCCTGAACCCTCACGGTTTTGTTTCTGGGCCAGGGAAACCTCCGCTCTGCCAGCCCAAAACGCGTCACACTAGTTCAAGGTTGCCACCCTTTATGTATAGGACTTCCACCTTGTGCGTAGCCGATGTGGGATTCGCCTAAGGTGTTGTGCCCCAAACCTGGGATGTCACATACACCCCCCCTTAGGGACTCAGCGTCCTCGCTGAGGTTTGCCCCACCACCGGCCAGAGGGACAAGGCTTGGCTCTGATACCAAATTATAACACCCCTTCCCGGTCCACCCGTAAACCCGAATGAACCGAGTCGAGACATTACAAGCTGGTTGACTGTATGGCCTTACATGCTGAAATCATAATGAATGTTGAATATAATAGCATGCTGATGTTGTTTACACAAATAAATGTAATTTATATTTACAAAACATGATACTAGTGTCAAAATGAAATGGGCCCAACTGAGTGCCCTGTACATGCCATAAAAAGGGTAGACAAAGATACATATTAAAATGAGTAGCTACCCTGAAGACTGAGTCTTCTACAGATGAACTGCAGCAGTTGTAAGCTGACTCTCTACGGTCCAGACTCAAAACCTGCGAGTTAAACAGGTAACTCGCTGAGCAAATAAAGCTCAGTGGATATCTCAACATATAAAGAAACAAATAAGCACATACATAGATAGGAATAAGCATGTAAATGCATATATATAAATAAACATATAAGCACATATAGCATGATCCTTTTCTTATACCTTGATTATCTTTCTTACTGTTTATAATACTGTATAATTCATGAAATGTTATGTCAAGATATCTGTATGGCTCCATAAGGTTATAGTGAAACCGAAGTGATAAGAAAAACTGTATGAAACTGGATGAATACTGTATGCTTGGCTGCTATGGCCCATATATAATCATATCCACTCAACGGCCTGTAGCCGGAGTATCAAACTGTATGAGGTGCAGATCTGCTATCATATGTCGCGACATAGCCTTATCTACATGGTTTCTACCTAACCTCAATGGAGCATAATGTTGGTATGTCAATAATATCACACAACATCATATTCATAGTTCATAACTTCATAATTCATAATGTTTATTTGATTTCACATCATTTGCATGCTTGCATGTTGTTTTGATACATGTTCTAATGTTGTATTTGATGTTAAAATGATTGGAGGCATATAAGTGAAGCAAAGAAATACAATTGCATTGAAAAAGAAGTCCAAAAGTGCATGAAAACACAAGTCGCGAGCGCATACTTGAAAGTCACGAGCACGTAAAGCACCAAATGAGAGACAGTGAGTTATCGGGCCCAAGTCGCGAGCGCGTACTTGAAAGTCGCGAGCGCGAGAAGTGCCAAATGAGAGACAGTGAGTTCCCAGGCCAAATTCGCGAGCGCGCGATGAAGGTCGCGAGCACTTACAGGCCAAGGGCCAAGTACGCGAGCGCGTACTTCACTTTCGCGAGCGCGTAGTTCAAATTCGCGAGCGCGAGAAGGCAACGCGAACTCGTCATGCAATTCGCGCGCGCGCTTCCAACCTGCACTGTCTGTACTCTTTTGGTCATATCTCTCAATATACAACTCCGATTTAGATGATTCAAAAACCCATGTAAAGCTAACACATAGAGGAACAAATAACTCTTCTATGACACTTCCTAATTCCATCATTAAATGGGGTCAAAATCAAGATGAATTTACTGGTAAAATTTCCAGCAAAACCTGTTTCAACATAAACTCAATATTCACTTCATTTATTCAATACCTCCCCTGTTCTCCCCTGTTTTCTCACCATTACCAGTCCTCCCACTCAACATAAAGCAATATTGTCTCAATAGCAACACACCACACAAATCTCATACAAAGAAAATGGAAAATAACAAGAGATATCAAACCTTGACGCCAAAAAGCTTGAGTTCTTCTTTAGCTTCTTTTTTCTACACTCCTTGAACTCCCTTCACCTATAAATAAGAATTCTTATGAATTCTAATATAATAACACCAAATGATTCAATTATGAACTTCAAGAAGGTTTACTTACTTGGATAGAAGAAAAATTGCAGTTAAGGCTTACTACCATTAAAATGGAAAGGAAGGTGGAAGAGGAAAGGAAGAACATGAAGATAAACATGAAAATGGGAAAGTGAAATGGGTATTACGGGTAAGCTCTAAAATATCCATGAATTTGTGTGTAAAAGTTCTAAATGGTACCTCAATTGTAAGAAGGTTACAACTTAACACCCAAGCTGTATGTTTTAGTGCAAATAAATCCTAACCTTTATACTTTGATCTTTTTCTCTCACTCAAGTAACTCCACTTATAAACCCATTCTACCCTAACCAGGTTTGGTTCAACTCGACTACTCAACTCTATGCTAAGACTCGACTCGGTAGGATGTCACAATTCTCCCCTCCTAAATAAAAACTTCGTCCCGAAGTGTACCTGTTGTGAACAACTGCGGATACTGTTGTCGCAGGGTGTCTTCAGATTCCCAAGTTGCTTCTTCTGTCTTATGATTCCTCCAAAGAACTTTTACCAATGCTATCTTCTTGTTCCGCAATTCCTTAGTTTCTCTGGCTAAGATCTGAACTGGTTCTTCTTCATAAGTGAGATCCGGCTGAATTTCGATCTCTTCTGCTGATAACACATGTGATGGGTCTGATCTGTATCTCCTTAACATGGATACGTGAAAGACATTATGAATTCGATCTAAGGTTGAAGGTAACGCTAGGCGATAGGCTAATGGTCCTACACGTTCAACAATCTCATATGGACCAATGAACCTAGTGCTAAGCTTACCCTTTCGTCCAAACCTTAGGATCTTTTTCCATGGTGAAACTTTCAGAAATACCTTATCACCCATCGAGTACTCAATATCCTTTCTCTTTAAATCAGCATAAGACTTCTGTCGATCACTTGCTTCTTTCAGCCGTTTTCTGATGATTTCCACTTTCTCTTCCGTTTCGCTAACCAACTCTGGACCCAAAATCTTCTTCTCACTCAGTTCTGTCCAACACACAGGTGTCCTACATGGTCTACCATACAATGCTTCATATGGTGCCATCTTAATGCTCGATTGGTAGCTGTTGTTGTAGGCAAACTCCATGAGAGGTACATATCTGTCCCAACTGCCTTCAAATTCTATAACACATGATCTCATCATGTCTTCCAGGATCTGAATGACTCTCTCTGATTGGCCATCTGTCTGAGGATGAAATGCAGTGCTGAAATGCAATCTCGTCCCTAATGCTTCCTGCAGTTTACCCCAAAATTTCGATGTAAACCTTGGATCACGATCCGATATAATGGATGATGGAACTCCATGTAGTCGAACTATTTCTCTAACATAAATGTCTGCTAACTTGTCCAGAGAATAGTCCGTCCTGACTGGTAGAAAGTGTGCGGACTTAGTTAATCTGTCCACAATTACCCATACTGCATCATGCTTCCGCTGCGTCTGAGGTAATCCAGTAACAAAATCCATCGTGATCTGATCCCACTTCCATGTTGGCACTGTTATTGGATGAAGCAACCCAGATGGTAGTTGATGTTCTGCTTTTACTTGTTGACATGTTAAACATCTTGTTACAACATTTCCGATATCTTTCTTCATGCCCGGCCACCAATAGCCTTTCTTCAAATCTTGATACATCTTGGTACTACCTAGATGCATTGTATATGGACTGTTATGAGCTTCATGCAGAATCTTTTGTCTAAGCTCCCCTATCTGTGGTACAACAACTCTGTCTTCATAAAATAAGACTCCACTGTTATCCAATCTGAATTTCCCACCATGATCTTCCTGTACTTGTTTCACCCATAGTGCTGTTTGTGCATCTTTCTTCTGTGCCTCTGCAACTTCCTGAACCCAAGATGGCTGTACTTGCATCTGTGCTAGAATAACTCCCTGCTGTTGCAACTCCATGCTAATTCTCATTGCTCTCAAAGCAAACAATGATTTCCGGCTAAGGGCATCAACTACCACATTAGCTTTGCCTGGATGATAATTAATGACATAATCATAATTAGCCAGAATCTGCATCCACTTCCGTTGTCTTGAATTCAAGTCCTTCTGTGTCGGCAAATACTTTAAACTCTGATGATCTGTGTAAATGTAACACTTTTCACCGTACAGATAATGCCGCCATACTTTGAATGCTAGAACAATGGCCGCCAATTCTAAATCATGGGTTGGATAATTCAAATCATGTGGCTTCAACTGTCTGGAGACATAAGCTACCACTTTTCTGTCTTGCATGAGTACACATCCTAACCCAATATGAGAGGCATCACTGTAAATCTCAAAGTCTTTACCTGACACTAGCTGAGTCAACACTGGTGCTTCAGTCAACTTTTTCTTCAAAGTGTCAAAACTCTGCTGACACCTATCATCCCATTGGAATACAACCTCTTTCTTCAACAATCTTGTTAAAGGTGATGCAATGATGGAGAATCCCTTTACGAACCTTCTGTAATAGCCGGCTAACCCCAGAAAACTTCGAACTTCTGTGACGTTTCTGGGTGGTCTCCAATCAACAATAGCTTCAATCTTATGAGGTTCCACTCTGATACCCTCCGATGACACCACATGTCCTAAGAAAGAAACTTTTTCCAGCCAAAACTCACACTTACTGAGCTTGGCATACAGCTGTTTATCCCTCAGTGTCTGGAGTACAATCCGCAAATGTTTATCATGTTCAACCTTATCTTTGGAGTAGACCAAAATGTCATCTATAAACACCACCACAAACTGATCCAGATATGAATGAAACACGCGGTTCATGAGATCCATGAAAACTGCTGGTGCATTTGTGAAACCGAATGGCATGACTAAAAATTCATAGTGACCATATCGGGTTCTGAATGCAGTCTTAGCGATATCTTCTTCCTTTATCCGCAACTGATGGTATCCCGACCTAAGGTCGATCTTAGAAAACATACCTGCACCTTTTAGCTGATCAAACAAATCATCGATTCGAGGCAATGGATACTTATTCTTGATTGTCAGTTTGTTCAGTTGTCTGTAGTCAATGCACAATCTGAATGATCCATCTTTCTTCTTTACAAATAATACCGGTGCTCCCCAAGGTGATACACTGGGTCTGATAAAGCCTTTATCCAATAACTCCTGTAGCTGAATCTTTAACTCTTTTAGCTCTATTGGTGCCATTCTGTAAGGTGCAATTGATACTGGTGCTGCTCCAGGATAGACATCTATGGTAAACTTCACTTCCCTCCTTGGTGGTAACCCTGGTAACTCTTCTGGAAATACATCTGGATAATCACACACTGTTGGTATGTCTTGCACATCTGACTGTTCTTTCTCTGCTTGTAATGCACATATCAAGTATGCTTGCTGCCATGGCTGATATCACATTACCCAGAAAATCTCGCCGCTTCCCGACTACTGTAATCTCTTCCCCTGCTGTTGTATATACTGTCACCCTTTTCTTTGCACAATCAACTATAGCCTGATGTCTGGATAGCCAATCCATACCCAGAATAACATCAAATTCTCTGAATGGCAACTCCATCAAATCTCCTGGAAACTCTTTTCCATGAATAACAATTGGACATCCTTCGACCACTGTATGAGTTTGTACTACATCTCCTAATGGATTTGTAACCAACATACCCTGACTCACATATGCAACTTCTAACCCTTTAACCCAAGGTTTAGGTACACTAATGTATGAATGAGATGAGCCAGGATCAATTAAAGCATAAACTGTATGATCACCTAAAGAAAACTCACCAACTATTACATCTGGAGCTTCCTCATCTTGTCTGGCTCGCATAGCATAAACCCTGGCTGGACCTCTAGTATCAGGTCTGTCCACAGTCTCTGACTGCTGTCTCTGCCCTCCGGAGCTCTCACCTCTACCTCTGCCTGCTATGAACTGTGTAGGAACTTTTGCCCTCTTCGGACAATCCTTCTTCTGATGGTCTGATGCTCCGCATATCCAACATTTACCAGTCACCAACCAACAATCTCCACCATGTCGTCTGCCACAATGCTCACAAGGTGGAAAAGTATAACCGGCTGACTCTGCACCTCTACTGGTGCCTCTACCAGTTCCTCTGCCTGAACCTCGACTACCTCCAGCAGAACTAGCCACAACTGATACCGCTGGCACGTTAGCACCCCTAGCTGCGCCTTGGCTAAAGGAAGGTCTAGCACTAGCTGAACTACTAGCACCTCTGAATCTCTTGCTTTCTGACTGATAGGTACTGGGTGCACTCTGAGTCTGGTCTCTCCTCTGCTGAGACCGCTGGCGTCTGGTACGCTGACTGGCCTGAATTCGCTCTATCTCCTGAGCTGCCTCTACCAAAGCTGAGAACTCTCTGAATCTGGAAGCTACCACTCCCATTTGAATCTCATCGTTCAGGCCTTCCTGAAACTTTTTACACCTCTCGGCTTCTGTAGCCACTATCCCCTTACCATACCTGCTGAGCCTGGTAAATTCTCTTTCATATTCTGAAACTGACATTCTGTTCTGCCTCAGGTATAAGAATTCTTTCCTTCTCGCATCTAGGTAAGCCTCTGTGATGAACTTTTTCTTGAATTCATCCAAGAAGAATTGCCATGTACGCTGCTCTGCTGATACCCGCTGTTGAACAGTAATCCACCATGTATATGCCTCATCTATGAGCAATGATGTGGCACAAACCAACTTGTCCTCTGGTGTACACTGTAATTGTTCCAGAACTCTCGATGTCCTATCTAACCAATACTCAGCTCTTTCTGGATTATCATCCTTGTTAGCACTGAATTCTTTCGCCCCATATTTCCGAAGCTTCTCTAGTGGGGGCTTTCTTTCTCTTTCTACTGCTATTGGTGCTTGAGGCATCACCCCTGCAATCTGTCGAAAAGTATCTGCAAGTTGCTTTAACAACACCTCTTGACCCGGTGCTACTGGAGCCTCACCCTCCACTGGCCTGGAGGCGTGTGACTCGCTCTCACCTTCCTGTGACATCCTCCTAAAAGAATAACAACTGCTTAGTTCATCAGGGTAGACATGGCATGTACACTATACTGACTTATGCATGCAAGCCCGGGGAAACTAAACCTAGGGCTCTGATACCAAAATTTGTAACAGCCCAGCCCTAGTGTGATATTGTCCGCTTTGGGTGCCAAACCTGGCCTGAACCCTCACGGTTTTATTTCTGGGCCAGGGAAACCTCTGCTCTGCCAGCCCAAAACGCGTCACACTAGTTCAAGGTTGCCACCCTTTATGTATAGGACTTCCACCTTGTGCGTAGCCGATGTGGGATTCGCCTAAGGTGTTGTGCCCCAAACCTGGGATGTCACATACACCCCCCCTTAGGGACTCAGCGTCCTCGCTGAGGTTTGCCCCACCACCGGCCAGAGGGACAAGGCTTGGCTCTGATACCAAATTGTAACACCCCTTCCCGGTCCACCCGTAAACCCGAATGAACCGAATCGAGACATTACAAGCTGGTTGACTGTATGGCCTTACATGCTGAAATCATAATGTATGTTGAATATAATAGCATACTGATGTTGTTTACACAAATAAATGTAATTTATATTTACAAAACATGATACTAGTGTCAAAATGAAATGGGCCCAACTGAGTGCCCTGTACATGCCATAAAAAGGGTAGACAAAGATACATATTAAAATGAGTAGCTACCCTGAAGACTGAGTCTTCTACAGATGAACTGCAGCAGTTGTAAGCTGACTCTCTACGGTCCAGACGCAAAACCTGCGAGTTAAACAGGTAACTCGCTGAGCAAATAAAGCTCAGTGGATATCTCAACATATAAAGAAACAAATAAGCACATACATAGATAGGAATAAGCATGTAAATGCATATATATAAATAAACATATAAGCACATATAGCATGATCCTTTCCTTATACCTTGCTTATCTTTCTTACTGTTTATAATACTGTATAATTCATGAAATGTTATGTCAAGATATCTGTATGGCTCCATAAGGTTATAGTGAAACCGAAGTGATAAGAAAAACTGTATGAAACTGGATGAATACTGTATGCTTGGCTGCTATGGCCCATATATAATCATATCCACTCAACAGCCTGTAGCCGGAGTATCAAACTATATAAGGTGCAGATCTGCTATCCTATGTCGCGACATAGCCTTATCTACATGGTTTCTACCTAACCTCAATGGAGCATAATGTTGGTATGTCAATAATATCACACAACATCATATTCATAGTTCATAACTTCATAATTCATAATGTTTATTTGATTTCACATCATTTGCATGCTTGCATGTTGTTTTGATACATGTTCTAATGTTGTATTTGATGTTAAAATGATTGGAGGCATATAAGTGAAGCAAAGAAATACAATTGCATTGAAAAAGAAGTCCAAAAGTGCATGAAAACACAAGTCGCGAGCGTGTACTTGAAAGTCGCGAGCGCGTAAAGCACCAAATGAGAGACAGTGAGTTATCGGGCCCAAGTCGTGAGCGCGTACTTGAAATTCGCGAGCGCGAGAAGTGCCAAATGAGAGACAGTGAGTTCCCAGGCCAAATTCGCGAGCGCGCGATGAAGGTCTTGAGCGCTTACAGGCCAAGGGCCAAGTACGCGAGCGCGTACTTCACTTTCGCGAGCGCGAGAAGTGCCAAATGAGAGTCAGAGAGTTTCAGGTGAAAGTCGCGAGCGCGTAGTTCAAATTCGCGAGCGCGAGAAGGCAACGCGAACTCGTCATGCAATTCGCGCGCGCGCTTCCAGCCTGCACTGTCTGTACTCTTTTGGTCATATCTCTCAATATACAACTCCGATTTGGATGATTCAAAAACCCATGTAAAGATAACACATAGAGGAACAAATAACTCTTCTATGACACTTCCTAATTCCATCATTAAATGGGGTCAAAATAAAGATGAATTTACTGGTAAAATTTCCAGCAAAACCTGTTTCAACATAAACTCAATATTCACTTCATTTATTCAATACCTCCCCTGTTCTCCCCTGTTTTCTCACCATTACCAGTCCTCCCACTCAACATAAAGCAATATTGTCTCAATAGCAACACACCACACAAATCTCATACAAAGAAAATGGAAAATAACAAGAGATATCAAACCTTGACGCCAAAAAGCTTGAGTTCTTCTTTTGTAACACCCCTTCCCGGTCTACCCGTTAACCCGAATGAACCGAGTCGAGATGTTACAAAACTGGTTGACTGTATGGTCTGATATGCTGAAAACATACTGTATATTGAATATAATAACATGCTGGTACTGTTTCCAAAAAATAATGTAATTTATATTTACAAAACATGATACAAGTTTACAAAATGAAATGGGCCCAACTGTGTGCCCTGTACATGCCATAAAAAGAAAAACAAAATGAGTTTCTACCCTGAAGACTGAGTCTTCTACAGATGAACTGCAGCAGTTGTACGCGGACTCTCTATGGACCAGTCTCAAAACCTGCGAGTTAAACAGGTAACTCGCTGAGCAAATAATGCTCAGTGGATATCTCAACAGATAAAGAAACAATTAAACACATACATATATAGAAAGAACCATGGAAACATATATGGCACATATAAGCTCACACATTATGATACTTTCATGATATCTTGATTATCTTTTGTACTGTTTATAATCCTGTATAATTCATGAAATGTTATGTCAAGATATCTGAATGGCTCCATAAGGTTATAGTGAAACCGAAGTGATAAGATAAACTGTATGAAACTGGGTAAAACTGTATGCTATAGGCCCCTAACCGGATTCGCCTATGCCAATATTGTCCGTTTTGGTGCCCCTAACCGGATTCGCACCGCAAGGTTTAATCATATCCACTCAACGGCCTGTAGCCGGAGTTCCAAACTGTATGGGGCGCAGATCTGCTATTCTATGTCGCGACATAGCCTTATCTACATGGTTTCTACCTAACCTCAATGGAGCTTAAGATTAGCATGTCAACAATGTAACACAATAGCACATAAATGGTTTCACAACGTCATCGTTCATCATATTGATTTGATTTCACACCATATAGATACTTACATGTTGTTTTAATCCATGTTCTTATGTTATATTTTTGTTGTAAAATGATTGGATGCATGCATGTTGAGCAAAGGAATGTGATTACATAGCAAATGAAAGGCAAAAGAGGGTCACAGCACAAGTCGCGACCGCGTATGTGAAAGTCGCGAGCGCGACTTGTGCATCCTGAGAGTCAGTGTGTTTCTGGCTGAAGTCGCGACCGCGCAGCACAAGTCGCGAGCGCGAGATGAAGTCGCGAGCGCGCTTGTGTGATTCGCGAGCGCGAGATACGCACACTGAGAGTCAAAGAGCTTCTGGCCAAACTCGCGACCGCGCATGTGAAAGTCGCGAGCGCGAGTTGTGCCATTTGAGAGTCAGAGAGTTTTTGGCCAAAGTCGCGACCGCGCATGTGATCCTCGCGAGCGCGAGTTGTGCAATTGAGAGTCAGAGAGCTACCTGACTCAAGTCGCGAGCGCGCAATAGGAAATCGCGAGCGCGACTTGCTTTCCAGTATGCGCGAGCGCGCGACGTGATTCTGTGCAGTCTGTGTTCTTTTGGCCATAACTCTCAGTATACAACTTCAAATTGAATGATTCAAAAGCCCATGTAAAGCTAACACAGAAAGGAACAAATAACTCTTCTATGACAAGTCCTAATTCCATCATTATATGGGTTCAAAATCAAGATGAAGTTGCTGGTAACATTTCCAGCAAACTCTGTTTCCGTTTCATAAATTCATCCCCTGTTTTCACATCATTTCCAGTACTTCCACCCAACAACAAGCAATATATCATCTCATTGGCAACACACCACACAATTTACATGCAAGGAAAATAGTAGACAACATGAGATATCAAACCTTGACGTCAAAAGGCTTGACCTCTGTTTTAGCTTCTCTTTTTTGCAACTTTGGAACTTTCTTCTCCTATACACAAGAATTCTCATAACTCATCTCCAATACAACTAAATTAAATAGAAAATAACATCACACTTCAAGGAATTCTACTTACTTAGAGTGGACTTAGTGCTTAGCGTGCATGAAACTTGCAAGGAAACGGGAGGGAAAGTAAGAAGAGAATATGAAAATGGGAAAGTGAGCTGATAAGAACGGGTAGTCTCTAGAAGAAATGACTTGGCTGTGTAACATATCTACTTGGTACCTCAAGTATACAAAGACACAACTTAATACCCACACTGTATGTTTGGCTGCAAACAAGGCCTAAACTTTTTCATGCAAATAAGTCCACTTATCATCCATTCTACCCCAACCAGGTTTGGTTCAACCCGACTCAACTCAAGAGGATGTTACATCTTTAGCTTCTTTTTTCTACACTCCTTGAACTCCCTTCACCTATAAATAAGAATTCTTATGAATTCTAATATAATAACACCAAATGATTCAATTATGAACTTCAAGAAGGTTTACTTACTTGGATAGAAGAAAAATTGCAGTTAAGGCTTACTACCATTAAAATGGAAAGGAAGGTGGAAGAGGAAAGGAAGAAGATGAAGATAAACATGAAAATGGGAAAGTGAAATGGGTATTACGGGTAAGCTCTAAAATATCCATGAATTTGTGTGTAAAAGTTCTAAATGGTACCTCAATTGTAAGAAGGTTACAACTTAACACCCAAGCTGTATGTTTTAGTGCAAATAAATCCTAACCTTTATACTTTGATCTTTTTCTCTCACTCAAGTAACTCCACTTATAAACCCATTCTACCCCAACCGGGTTTGGTTCAACTCGACTACTCAACTCTATGCTAAGACTCGACTCGGTAGGATGTCACAGTTATGGGACGTGACTTATCAAGCTTGAATCCTATTCAGACGTTAAGAGAGTCCTAATTGGGAAGAAATACAAAATTTAAACAACTTTCCATCTCCAAAAGATTTCTTATTCAATAAAGATTTCTTCCTCAATAAAGATTCATTTTCCTAAACGAATTTGAAGATATTTCAAAAAGTCTATATAAAGAGAGAGACATGCATTGTATATTCGATCTTTTTTTATTGCTCTTTACATAGTTTTTCTCTCTTTAAGACTTTAAGTATTCAAGTTGGTGTCAAGATTCAAGGAAACCGCTCAAGTCAATCGTTGATTAGCTTTTATTTTTAAACTCTCTTCTTGTTTATTATTCATTATGGGATTATTTAGAAGTTTAATTAAGTTTAATTTATCTACTATGTCGAACTAAATCCTTTTATTAGGGATATGACGTAACTTGACTTCAATTCCAGTTTATAATATTAGATTTGATTTTCTTTATTCAAGTAAAATTTATTATTGATCTTAATGCTTTCAGATAAAGTTTCTCCTCTGGATTGATTTATTTCATTAATTACTGTCTAAAGAAGGGTTTTTGAGATGAACAGGGTAGTAAATTTCAAGGAAATAATAATTTGATGCGAGAGTTAGATGGTTTGACTTGTGAGAGGTTTTCATAAAATTAAAGGCCTTAATTTGCAGATTCCTGAATAATCACAAGAACTTAATTATTTAATCTATGTTTGGTTGCACCATTGAGAGATGGATAATTGAATTTGGTTAAAATAATTAATAAAACATTAAGAGAGCTTATTACCAATTTTAGAGTTATTTCTCCTTCTTGAAAAATTAAAATTGATAATCAAATTAATAGGATAAATTGGATAGAATTAAATGACTTATCTCTAGTAACCTTTAAACCTTAATTTCTTTTCAACAATTACTTTCTTAATTTCTTTCTCATTGCTTTATTTTATTTCTTTTACTTTAAAATTAATTCTCTTTATGGTCGTTTAAATAATAATAGGTTAATAAAATTTTGATCTTTGATATACAATACCCGTGGAAATGATACTCTACTCATTCTTTATTACTTATTTGTAATTTCGTCCACTTGCGAATTTGCGCTGTCATTCATTGCATTTTTAACCTTCTGTAAAGTCTTGTCTTAGTGCATGAATGAATGTCTTGCCCTAGTGCATGAGTGAATGAGAGTTATGGCAGCTATTGAAAATGATTCTGAACATGAGATGAAAAATAGTATGCATCAGTGGCACTGTCTAATGATGAAGAGACTAAGATATCGCTAAACTCCCCTACTCTTACTATACCACCATCGGATTATAAACTATGTTTGGTTAGTAGGCTCCTAACTTATCAAAAAGTGAATTTTGGAGCAACAAAGGCCTCCTTTGTCACCCTATGGAGACCTGGACGTGGAATCTGCATCACTGAGATCGCTCCAAAAGTATTTTCAATTTTTCCACTCAGTTGATGTTAATAAGGTTTGGCATAGTGGCCCATGGACTTTTAATAATCATTTGCTTGTCATATAAAAGGTGGATGATGGTGTTCATCTGATAATGGTTCCTTTATACTTTTGTGAACTTTGGGTCCAAATTCATGAGTTGCTAATCAAGTTCATGTCTAAATGGTGGCTAAATAATTAGGAGACTTTGTTAATACTTATCTCGAGTATGATCCAAATAACAACTTGAATCGTTGGAGAAGCTATATACGAATTAGAGTTCAAGTTGATGGTCGGAAACATCTTAAAAAGTAGAAGAAAATCAAGAAAAGAGATGGTGTTTCTTTAAAAGTTCTTTTTCGCTATGAACGGCTACCAATATTTTGTTATCTTTGCTGATGCTTGGGACACAATGACCAATTATGGGAGCTACTCTTTTCCTCATCAGAATTAGAACCCGTGAGAGGCTGAGGTATATGGTTGAAGGCAGTTGACCGATAAGTTACAACTCATTCTAATGAGCCCGAATTGTTGCGTGACTCAAAAGGAAACAAGTTGCAAGACGCAAACTCTGGAGGGCAATCCATGTCGAGTTTTCAGCCTATGAATACGCAATCAAATCCCAATGTTTCAGCTAATCCAAATTTTGAATATGCAGGTGCCAATTCTTCATTGGTTAAGGATAACTTGTCTGCTAGGTTGGAAACTAATGGGCTAATGAAGAGGAAAATGAGGATGATCTGCTTGCTCTTCTTGCAGGCAACAAAATGTCATGTTTTGATACTAGGAAGACAAATATGGGGCTAGGATATGCTGGTAGATGATATGGGCCAGGTTAGTAATGGTTCTACAACTAATTCAACGGTGGGCACTGATGAGTTGCCTCAGTTGGAATTGTACCTCGGCAATCCCCCGGCCCCGGGCAGCGTCAGTTCTTAAGGAACTGCTTCATACAAATAAGCTGGATGTGGTTTCCCTTATGGAGATCATTGTTCATAGTCAACGTATTGAGTTTATTCGTATTCGATTAGGTTTTGAAGGTTGGTTTGTTGTGGTTTGTGTTGGTAGGAATAGGGGATTGGTTGTTCTATGGGAATGAGCCATCTGTTGGGTTAAGTGTTTCTCTTACAATTATATTGATATGATTATTCATCCGTTCCGTAGCTCGGTTTGGAGATTATCGAGATTTTATGGCTATCTAGAAACTTCTCGTTGACATGACTCGTTGAACCTGTTAAGATATTTAGCTGATCTTTCTCAGTTGCCCTGGGTCTTTGTAGGCGATTTCAATGACCTACTCTATGAGGATGAGAAGGGAGGTGGTGATCCTCCTCTTTCTTTCTTTACTGGTTTTTGCTCAGCTATTGAGGATTATGATCTTAATGATGTTCCTATATCAGGTTATCCCTTCACTTAGAGTCGCATTAGAGACAATGTAAAGCTAGAGGAAAGACTTGATCGGGCTTTTGGTAATTCCACATGGATGAGTCGTTTCCCTGATAGTGTTGTGCTTAATCTTGTAACCTCAGAGTTAGACCACTCTCCTATTCTTCTCCGAACTGAACGAATTCCTATTTTTCCAAAAGCTTCATATTTTCGTTTCAAGAATGCCTGGGCCTTGGAACCTGATTTTTCAGATGTTGTTAAGTCAAGTTGGGAAGCATGTAGCTCTTCTAATGTCCTTGACAAAATTGAAGCATGTGGCAGCAGATTATTTAAATGGGGTATGGATTTAAGGAATTTATTTCGTAAAGAAATCAGAAGGTTTCATCTTGAAATTTTTTCTTTACAAAGTTTGGCCTCTCCAGATGCTGATAGCAGATTGACTTTAGCTAAAAAAGGAACTTAATTTTTATATTGACTCGTTAATCGTTCAACTATTAAAATTACAATTATTGAATACATTAACTTTTAAAACCACATCGGTCGAATATAATTTTGTACAATTTTCAATTAATGGATAAATACTTAATATCTTTGATACTTTAAGATCTTTTGTCTAAAATTATTATTTAATAATTTTTTCACTTTTAATCTTTTCATAAATGTTCAATTAGTATAGTTTTATAATTAAAGTATTCAACAGATACAATTTCATAAATTAAGGTGTTCAATAAGTGCAATTTTATGACCTAACAAGATTTAAAATGTAAACATTGAAATTGCAAGTGACATTAATTAGACTTTTTTTTATAAAATTTAAGTATTAATTTCACTCATAGTGGTAAAAAAAGATTAACTTTTTTAGAGTTTTGGAACTAAACCCTAAATTACTTGTTTATATTATTTTTTTAACTAATAATTTAATAATTGAATGTTTACCAAAGGATACACAATATAACACTCCTATTTCTTTAAAAATATTTTTTTCATATGCTAATTTTTCTTTGGAAAACATAGTTATTTTGTGGCGAAACTAGAGTGGTTTTTACTTCTGCACCCTTTATAAAATTCCATAGAGTTCTGTTTGAGAAATAATTGTGCTTGAGCCTTCTATCATTTATGGGCTCTGAAGCCCAAGATCTTGATTTAAGCCTTTTTCACGTGGGATTGGGCTGGCATGCTATTGTGGACAATTAAATACATACACAATGCTACTATTAGTTTTAAAATTTATTAAAATATTTTAAAATTAATTTATTTTTTTATTAAAAATATTAATTTTAATTATTTTCAAAAAAAATATTAATTCTAATTGAATACCACCTAGAGGGATTTCACATTAGTAATATATATATATATATATATATATATATATATATATATATATATATATATATATATATAAATTAATATCTTATGTCATATCTCTTCAAATCCTTTTCTTTTGCTCCCTCGATTAATCCTGAATATGCTAAGAATATTAATATCTAAAGATGTAGCTTCACTAATGTAGAATTCCAGTAGATACCATAGAGATCATTATTTGGTTAAAATTAATAATTTAATCAATTATTAAAATGAAAATATATAATTGCAAGAAAAAATAATTTTTTAAAAAATTAGAAATTTTCCAAAATCTCAAATTTTCATCTCGAAGTATGTGGATAATTTCCCTACAATAGTGAAAAATATTTTTTTAATCAATATTTATGAAATAATTTGAAATACTTATATTATTAGTTCATTTGATACTTATTGTCTTAAAAAAAACCACAATCTTCTTTTAAAAAAGGTACGAAGCCACATGGTAGTTTGTGTATTTTCTGAAAAATAAAAATAAATAAATAAATAAAACAATATCTTTAGATGAAATTCCTAATTTCTGACGCAAAATCAATTATGCTAAACCTAAAATGTAATCAAAATTAGTAATACTTCTGTGGGGAAACTATATGAAAGTTTAATAAGGTTAGTATTGTATATTCACTTCAAAGGTCAACCCTTAACACAGGAGGTATTCTTCCGATTAAATTATATTCTCATTAGGGTTTAAACTCGTGGATAATAATGACTAATACTGTTTTTAGATTATGACATTTTTTTTCTCCTTTTAAGAATTTTTGAAAAAATATCCAAATTAATTATCATAATTAAAATTTTTTATTTATTCACTTTTTTTTATATATGTTTCACTAAATTTGGACGTATTTAAGTAAATGTTTCTCAACAGTGATGACTCTAAATTTTGAATTTTTGATCTTGTAAATCAAATTCACTTATAATGCAATTCACTTTCGCTAATTTAAATTTCATTTAATTTATTCGTTACCCAATTCATTATAGCAAATATATTAGCTTCGAAACTCAACGTTTAGTCATGATCTTTTAATCGGAAATAAATGAAAAAAATTTCTTGAAAAATTAATTTAAAACATGTAAAATAAAATCTAATTGCACAAACAATAATTATAAAACAATGATCTCTCGCAGAAAATCAAAACAACCTCAGGATAGACAAATAATCACAATATTCATAGTTTAAGGTAAAGTGAGGAATAAGCACTATCTTATGCTTCCCCTCTTTTACCTTTCATCAAATACCACGTTGTTATTATCTTAAAAAAAAGAAAAGAAAAAGAAAAAGAAAGTTCGCAACTTTAACCAAATTTTTTTAAAAAAACATTACCCCGTAAATTATTAAAACTTTATATTTTTTTTAAAAAAATAAACGTTTACAATTTTGCCTTCTTAACTCTCCAAAATTTTTTTAGCCGCTTTAATTTTAATTTTTAACTATGTCACTATATGCACATATGCACATATATCCGATACTGTTAATAATTTGATTTGATATCTAAAAATATGTTCGTTTTCAATATACGACATGCAGTTTATAATATATATTGGTATAATATTCTTGGTATATATTTAGTTTCCATGTCTATCACTCCTTCAGCTTTTCGAAAAGCTAGCCAGACGGAGACAAAGAAAAAGAAGAAAAATCTCCAATCCTTTTGTAGTCAAAAGAATACCACCATTGTTAACTTTGTCTCCTACCTTAGCACTGAAGGAAATAAAATATAAAAAAGAAGGTCACTATTCCTTTGAAAAGGCAAAATTTTCTTGTATATATATAGAGATACAGCAGACCGCTGAAATTACTTTATTAGTTTTATTACTTTGTATTATTAAATCCTCTAACTTTTATTTCTTTGGTATATTAAATTTTTTTTTTTTTTTTTACATATTGCTAAGATTGTAGGGGGAAAGAATTCTGCTTCCCTAAATTTTTCATATTTGAAAACCTTTTGATTGTCTGACAAGCACAAGATTTTCACTTAAGATTATTCTAACTCAACATGGACAATGGTGATTGGAAGAAGGTGAGAGTGCATATATAGAGAAAAGAGGAATTAATTAAAGTTAAAGGGATAGGTTTGTTTCCTTGATTCCATTATTTGAATGAGAAATGATGCTTAGCAAAAAAGAATAAAAGACTGATAAAATTATATTTAGCTTAGGCTAAAAAAAAAAAAAAAGATTCTTGAGAACTTGTTATCTTTTGGGGAGAAGTGAAATCCATGCATTCCTTCTTTAGGATGCCAACTCCATTTTCTTCTATTTTATTTTCTAAATGGATGATGATAGATATTCCCACATTGCAACCCATTGGTGGCCAACTGGCCAACACATGGATGCTGGATATCATTTACAAATAGTTTTTTTTTTTTTAATTATTATTGGGAATTTTTTCTTTTTAATTTGTTAGAAGACACATATATTTATGAATTTAAAATTTAATATTATTATTTCTTATCAATTTTTTTATATGATTCTACACTTAAAAGAAAAATACGCTCTATGACACGAGAAGAATTATATAAAACTTTCTCGTTCTACTATAAAAAAACATTATACATATCTTAGTGCATATTTTTGCATCAACCAACTATGATTTCTAAAATAATTTTTCCCTCCTATGACTTGAATATATTAAAGAAAATTTCCCACTTCAACAAGAAAAGCTTTGATTCTCTGGGTCCCTTACTACGTGGTTCTCCTGTCAATGCCACTACAAAGCAATGAACAACGACATGCACTGAGCAATAATCACCTACAGCACCTCTGCACTTCCATCGTTGTAAGGAGATTTTGTAGAATACTACTTCCTTTATCCCATAATTTTTATTCTATTTTTCTTTTTCATCCGACCTAAATTATTGTTCTATTTCCTTTTATGAAGTGAATAATATTTAAGTTTTACTATTTTACCTTTATTTAATATGCTTCTTTATCAATAAATAAAATAGCCAAACTACTACTATATTATCATTAATTGAATCTTGATATAAACAAAATTAACATATTAATTTTAATCTTTAAATAAAATTCTATTAAAATCAAATGTTTGATTTATTTTAAAAATAATTTAATATGAATCTTTCAATTTTTTTGAATATTGACATAAGAATATATCAAGAAAAAATAAGTCAAGTTTACTCTCTCTGTCCCAAAAAATATTTCACTTTCTATTTTAAGAAAGTAGCAATTATTATAGTTAAATGATAATTTTATTCATATAACTTTTCTATGATATTCATATTAAATAACACATGAGCAATTATTATATTGATACAATAAGTAAGAATTAATAAGGGTTATTGAAAATAAGGTAAAATTTAATAAGAATATAATAGACAATTTAAAAATTAGCTATAATGCAAGAAAGGGAAGTGAACTATATTTCAAAAAAAAAAAAAAAATGAATTATTCTTTTAGAATAGAGAGTAGTTTAATCATATTAATTAAATTTTTTTAATTCACGTGTAAGGACACAAATTATGGGACGGGAGATTGAAAGGCATAAAGTTTTTGTAAGTTTCTATGTTATCAATTAACTCTTGTTTTTCTCGCCTTTGTGCCTACTACAATATTGTCAATAAAGGTGAAGAAACTTTTTAATCCTTGCAATGCAATTAAATTACTAATTAAAATTAAATAACCCTTTTCATATATTTAAATTGATGGTTAGTGTTGGATGGATGCACCTAACTAATTTCATAAGGTTTTTTTTATACATCATTTTGTTTCCATATATATATATATATATATATATATATATATATATATATATATATATATATTTAAAGAGTCTAATCTAATAAGGTTAAAGGAAAATGAGAACACTAACGTGGCCGCTTATCTGGGTTGCTTGTGCGAGTACTTATTGAAATTTACAATTCATTGGAGGTATTATAAAAGTATATTAGTCATTATCATAATAGATAAAATAAATAAATAATAATGAGAGGAACAAATACACTTAATATTAACTATATATGCATAGTAATCATCCCATATTTCAAACTTGTGACCTCATAGATAGGAGGTATAAACGACCAAAGTGATATATATATATATAACTTTAATAAGAACTTTGAAATTAAATATCATTCAACTCGAATTCCAACTCAATTCGAGTTTATAACATTCATAGTAAATGAGATACTAACTTCAGATGTTAACTTACTTTTAGGTTAATCTTATATTGACTAAACATAATATAAAAGTGATATATATAAAGATGAATAAGCCTTAAACTAGTAAGACGTGTTTTGAATTTAGAGGTGCGACTTTGGCTAGGAACAAAATTATGCAGGTTGGGCTCAAAGCGGAAAATATTTTGCTAAACTTGGATGTTATAGATTTGGACTTTTAAGACTCGAATTTTTGTCGAGCTTGTGAGCCAGATCAATTCATTTATACCCCTACAGAGATTTTTTTTTTTTTTTTTTTTTTATCAACTCTCATTTATACCCCTAATGGCTTGAACAAAATTCAAACCTAAAACATCCAAAACATTATGTATATGCTCTATATTCTTTCCCACCTTGAAAGAGCATAGTTTGATGGATTGAACATAAATGGTTTTGCATCATATTAACACAATAACAGTGAATACTTTATGTCCTTAGAACCTAAAATAAACCATATCATAATTACCAATAGAAATTTCTAAAAACTCCAAACCCCACACCATGTGAACATCTTCCATTGCCAAGATGCTATGTTTCGTAAGGTTGTTTTCACTGTTTTTATTCTTTCTCCCAAAAGTGAAAAATGGGATTTTTCTAGAAAAGCTATTCCTCCCTACATTAATGAGAATTATAATTTATATATCAAACTTAGTTTTATTATAATCCACACATTAATGAGAATTATGACATACATTTTTCTAATCTTATCTAATCCATTGATATGGACTCAATTCGATTTAACCTTATTTTCAAATCCAATTTCTAAATCAATTATGGCAATAATAAAATGCAAACTTACGAGTTGTGGCTCAATTGGCAACGCAAATTGGACATGCGGAAAAAGCTCATCGGATTCGATTCTCATTAAATGCACCTGATTTACACAAAAAATAAAATAAAATGCAAAATTCAGGATTGCATGCATATTACTAGTAAATTTTAATTTAATAACATCAAAAATTTTCAAAATAGAAAGATTATAAGTTTAGATATTTTCATTCGAAATTTTATAGAAACGGTAATAAAGAGGGACTTTTTTTTTTAGATGGTAATCAACTATTTGGATAAATATGTGAGAGAATCGAGATATATATATATAGAAATAATTTTTGTAAAATTAATTGTTTGAATTGATTTTTATTTATTCATTCACTGAATCTATAATTAATAAATAAATTTAATGAATATTGATGAATTAACTATATACTAAAAAATATTGAATGAATTCTTATTTATTTTTAAGAGTATTTTCATCTAAAAGTCATAATTTCCGCAATTTCTAAGCTCTTCAATTCAGTTTGATTAACCATTATTATTATTTTTTTTTAATTTTTTTGAAAAGGAAACCATTTGGGTTAGTTAGTCACTTTCTTGGTTTAATTTTCTCAATTTAGATTAAATTAATAAAAGGAAAAAAAAAATGCCTTGCAAGCAAAATTGGGCTTGCTTCCACATGCAACCCGTCGGATCCGGCAATAAAAATGCCAATGGATTTAGCATTATCCATTTGGCCCGACTGGGATCCGACAATAATCCGACCACAGGGCATGCAACTTACTTAACACCCTGGCAACTCAACCCAATCCAACCCCTCGGCGTACGTTAGTCAACACTGACAGTAAAAGTCCACTACGCTCTCTGAATACCAAAACACCCTCACTTTTTAAATAAAAAACTCATTTAAGAAGGGTACTTTCGTTATTTAATAATCACTTCCACCATTATAAAATGCAATCAACTAAACTCCTCAAAACTTTAGTTACAAAAACCACCTAGAAGCAACACCTTCTGATTTAAATTAAAATTCTCTCCTTTATCTCGCCGGAACCAAAAGTTTCCGGCACCGGCAATTGTATTACTTTTCATTTTTGATAGTCACATCACCATTTCTATGGAGATTTGGTGAATTTTCTTGGCTTTTTCTAGCTCTTTCTAAGCAAAAATAAAAACAACTGTAAAAAAAAAAAAAGACAACAAAATTAGTGGTGGCGTGATGGGATTTTGTATCTGTCCGTTGGAAACTCCGGCGAGGTTACTGTGGACTACCAGCTTCTTTCGCCACAAGCTCATGTTATTCTAACCAATATTATCTTTCGTATATAATACATACAAGAAGGACAGCATATACATAAAGTTCTGTTATACGTTATTTTTTGTGTCTGTCTCACCGGAGAATCACTGAAACTCGCCGGAGATCTGACACAGAGGATATAGAAAAATATACACGTCTAGCTTCAAAGAGTGAAGATGGAGTCTGGACGCCTTTTCTTTAATCCCTCTTCTTGCCATGAGAACATGTTGTTCCTCGGGAACTGTGACCCCGTTTTCAGAGGTAATTATAATATTTCTTTTGTTTATTTTTTTTTTTAAGTTAGAACACACTTTAAAATTGTAATTTCACAATTTTAAAGATAATTTTAATATCATCATTCAGGATGTTTGATTCATATGTTCATAATTGGCGTATGATGTTTGAGTTTACTTTTTTTTTTTTTTTTTTTAATCTCAGTATTATTTTTCTCAATATTGTAATGTACTTGCCGTCCACCTTTACGATATGTTTTCTGTTTGGTTATTGAGAAATTGAAGGAAAGCGGAACAAAATGAGTCTTTCAAGGAAAGACGACCTGATGCTTCAGAATTTAGCATAACAACACAAGTTGACTTTTTATTATTATTATTATTATTATTAGTGTTTTCTATTTTGTCATCTTTAACAAATCTGACTTGGAAGCTATAAACTGTGATCATAAGCATGGTTTTAATTAGTGTAAATCATGAAATTTCTATATAAGATATATAAAAGAAATTTTAATTAGTGTGTATACGTGGATGGTGTTGAAGGTCCAAGATTGTTGAACATGGAGGATACCTACAAGAAGAGACCATTTTTCAGCTCACCGGAAGACTTGTTCGACGATGACTATTATGACGAACAGTTGCCGGAGAAGAAGCGCCGCCTTACACCGGAGCAGGTTTATACCAAGATTGATTTATTTCAACAATAGTATTTGGCTATCTATCTAGTATATTCCTTGTGAAAAGATATGGCATATCCAATTCAAAGCCTTATGGCCCTTATCATCAGAATCAAATTCCCTTTCATTTGCTGTGAAGGGGAAGTCTCTCTTTAGATATCTATGAGAGAATCATAATTATACTATAAATCATGCCAATAAAAATACTAATTTTTTAAAAATTATTCTTACTTTATATTTTTTCCCAAGTCAAAAAATACCTTCTTTGAACCAAACATTTATAGAACTATATGAAATTACAAATTCAAAACAGTCCAAACCAACTTAAATATTCATACTATAATTTTTTTTTTCTTCACGTAATTTTAGATGCATACAAATTTAAAGAATTACTCATAATATATTTTTTCGTATTAGGATAGGATAAAATCATAAGTAATAACAAATTATTATACCAAAAAAATTTTAATTTGGCAGTAATTGGTCATCTCTACTGACTGTAAATTCACAAGTTTGAATCAGAATCACAGCCAACTTAAATAAAATTTTGTTATTCGAATTTTCCTAATTTTGTTGACCTTAGCAAGCAAGTTGAGCAAGAGAACATAGATTCGAAACATTGGAATTTTCTTCTTTTAGTGGACATATAACATATAATCTAGATCTTGAAATCTTTTTCTTTTGCTTTAATTTACAGGTAATGGTAACAGAGAAATATATAAATATATTCCCATTTGAAGTATTAATATAATTTTATGATATGAAGGTGAATTTGTTGGAGAAGAGTTTTGAGGAAGAGAACAAGCTGGAGCCGGACAGGAAGACCCAGTTGGCCAAAAAGCTTGGGCTGCAACCAAGGCAAGTGGCCGTGTGGTTCCAAAATCGTAGGGCCCGATGGAAGACTAAGCAGCTTGAGAGGGATTATGACCTTCTTAAAGCTTCTTATGAGTCACTTCTCTCTAATTATGACACTATTGTCAAAGAAAATGAGAAGCTTAAATCTGAGGTACATAAACTAAAAACCACAGTTTTACATTTCGATTCTTCTTTCTTCTTGAATTAATTATTTTTATGCACAGGAAAAATAGAAAGGTAGTATAATGAAGTACTGAGTATTGACTTTACCACATAAGAAACATATACTTTTGCTAATTATTATTAATTTAGTTAAGTTTTCTTCATAAAGTTAATTTTTTCTTTAATTTTTCTTTTTCAAATCTTGGCACACCTAAATGAAAGCAACTCAATGAATTCTTTAAACAAAGCAAAACGAAGTTTGTTCTTTTGGACAACTTAAATAAGTTCTTCATTATCCTCCACTGAGAAATGAAGGTGACATTAATGGCAGACTCATATATATATATATATTATATACACACACACACAGTGAGTGGGTGTCTTTCTCAATCGAATTCCCAGTTCTTTTTGGACACCTAGCAATGGGTGATTGAGACTTGGCTTATAGTGGGTCCTGAATGAGTTCTGTAATACGTGCAAATATATGTAGCATCTGTTTATTTAAAAAGTTGATTTTTTTTCTTTTAAAAAGGAATATAGTACAGTGACTTTCTTAAAATATGCTTTAGACTCCTTTCCATAAAGTGAAAAAAAGCCAATATGTCTTCTATTTATGGAGATTACTAATTGGGTTCTGAGTAGAATTTTAACTCATTAGTATATTTTAATGATTTCTTGCACATGATAATTGGATTGCAGGTGGTTGGTTTAACTGAGAAGCTGCAAGCCAAAGAATTGACCGGTCTGCCGATGCCGGGACAAAAGACCGACTACTCACTGCAGGTGACTACACCCAATGCATCTGGCATTCAACTTAACGCCAAGGTTGAGGACCGTCTAAGTTCAGGAAGCGCCGGAAGCGCTGTGGTGGATGAGGACAGTCCACAACTTTTGGACAGTGGGGATTCAGTTTTTCATAATTATGGTGGTGGATGTGTAATCCCAACTGACGGTACTGTGCAATCAGAGGATGACGACGGAAGTGATGATGGCCGGGGTTACTTCTCTGATGTGTTTGTCACCGCGGGGCAACAACAGCATGAGGTGGAAGAGCCCTTAGGATGGTGGGTATGGTCTTAAGGAGCTGTGTAGCCTCAAAATGTATTATTTAGATGCAATACTAATTAAATACCAATAGTTGTTTAAAGAAAAGAAAATAATAAAGATGGTAAATGAGACTAGTTAGGTTGCTGATATCCTTGAAAGGGATTTAAGAGCTAAATTAATGAATAAAATTTGAACTTAATTAGGTCAATCACATCTACTGCTGATGTATCTTTTATGTGGATTATAAGTGTATATGACCTATTCAAAGGTTGTCTGTCCCTTTCTGCATCACTCAAAGAAATATGTTTTGATAAATGCAATGCATAGAAATTTTAGAATTGATTGAGAGAAGTAAATTAGATAACAAAGATAGAAGGCAATGAAATAACATCCTCTTTTTATCAAATTAGATTTAGAAGATTAGGAAATCAATGAAATGAAGCATAAAAAGAAACTAAAAAACAAATTTGATATTACCTCCATCTAATCGTTCACAAATATAAACCCCTAAAACGATTACAGAGTATTGATCCAATTTGGTTACTTCTGTAGTTTTAGCAAAAAAATCTAAAATTTAAAGGTATATTTGGCAAAATTAGTTGTTTTGGTGACAGTTAGTTGTTTTAATAGCGTATAGCTGTTTAGATAGCTTGTTCAAATGTTATGTTATCGAATACTATAAAAAATAACCACCCGAATACAACCTAAAAATAATAGACCAACCCATTTCTTGGACTTGATGTTGGAAGAGAAAGAGGAGAAGAAAAACCAGATTTCATAATTTTTCTAAAAGTCCAAAACTATTCATTGAATTTGGATGCAACAACACAAACAAATGTCAAAACAGTAACCACCAATAACTTCCTTTTTTTCTTATATAAATGAAGTTGAGTATGAATTCTACTCTGCAGAAGCTAGCACCACAGAATGAAAAAAAGAAAAGGAAAAATCAAGCTCTACTTATGAAAGATGGTTGAATTGAAGAAACAATGGAAAATTCTTTTTCTGTAAGATACTCAATTGGCAAAGAAGAACTAAGGGTGGGGTCTAAATGTCCACTCAACAACAATATTACCATGTGAAGGGCTTCAACCAAACGTCACAAACCACTTCCAACTTGTAAATTTTAACTTTATTAGAATCTGTTCTTTCTTTCCACTCTTCTTCCCACTTTTCTATTTCTTGTCCTGTCCTGCTTGACACATCCCTCTGTCATAGCTTGTGCCCTTCTTTGACAATATTCTAGATTTTGTGAAGCTACTATTAGTTCTTCAAATCAAAATGATCACTAAGACAATCAAATCCCAAATCAGATATGTCAAAGTACCCAGTTCTTTCCCCAATTTGATAAGCCTAGAGAAGCTTGTTAATCGCCAAAACCCAGGTTTTATTCAGATCAAGGAAAAATCCTAATACATTCAAAGCCAGGATAAGAATTTAAATTTGAAAACAAAAATGACAGACAGCAAAATTGCATGAAGTTTATTCTTCTGTATGATATGAAAATATATATGGGAAAGACAGAGACACAGATGAAGATCTATAAAGAATGAAATATTGACTTAGGTACTCAATTTTAAATCTTTTCCATTTCTTTTTCTTGTTAATTTACTCACTTTTTACGTCAATTCTTCTGCGTGTGAATATGGATCCAGCTGCTCTTTGCGAGGAAAATCTCTCCATAATGTTTGAGCAACAAACCAAAACTGATACACTTTACTTCATTACCCACCATTCTGGTTCCTTCCTTGTTAGACTTCCTGCTTACCTTGGATGAAGAATTCAAACCAGGCAATGGCTTCTGGTTTAATATACCGCCAGGTTTCAAACTCTCACTTGGATTTGAATTGGAAAAGGTCTTGTCTGATAATGGATGCATCAAGGTGATATATATGCAGGGCAAGGGAAGAAAATGCAGATGTTTTTGCAGCATCAGAAAGTGATAATAAAAAAAATTAACAGAATCACTATTTTTTTTCTTTGGTATATTAAGAGAGAAAGAAAGCTAACTAGAAACTACTTAGTTGTGTCCAACACCTACTAATCATGAGCTAACCAGGATAAAACACCCGAAGGAGGATTTAAATAACCAATCTGCAGAGGAATTAACTTCTCTGAAAATATGAACCATTTGAATCTGAGATTGAGATTGCATAAGCAAATGAATTTAGGTAAGTGAACCTAATAGCGAATCAATATTTAGTTGAATAAGAATATAATAGAGGAAACATTTAGTTAATTTTTGAAAATAGAAGCTTAACTCATAAATTTTGTTCAAAATATGATATTCCCTGATAGTCAATTTTTCCTTCTTTGCATTTCAGTTCATCCTTAAATTATTTATTATACCCTTATTAAATTTTATCTTATTTTCAATATCTCTTCTTAATTTTTACTCGTTATTCCAATACAATTGCTCATCATGGGCATAATAAGAAAGTTATATGAATAAAATTATTTTTTAACTATATTAATTGTTATTTCTTAATCCGTGTGAAAATAAAAAATGAGACTATTTTTTTAGGACCGAAGAAGTATTAATAATGACAACTTCAAAACGGACTCTTAATAATTTAAATTTAATCACAACTGCGATGTTAATAGAACAAATTATCATTTAATCTTTGAAATTGGATTTAATTAACAATTTAGTCCTTGAAATTTAATTATACGAATAACTTAGTCAAACTCAGCTAAAAAACCATTATAAGTAGGCTTGTTGATAAGTGGATTGTGGACTTCAATTCATAAGAAAATAAAATGCGAGTTGGACAGATCAAGCCTTTGAAAATTGGACATTTTGGAAACATAAAAGCTCATCAGCAAGTGTGGCTATAAGGCCTAAAAATATTATTGCAATATGAAATTCTTCTCATTTTTTATTATCAAATTTTCATTAATTTCACTAAATAATTTCTGTATGATCAACAAATCTCAATTTGTATAAGTTATTCAGTTTTGATATTTTTATATTAAGTTCACTGTGTTACATTTTTATAAATTTTTATTGAACTTTTATGTTGGGATAAAATAAAAAATCCAATAGCCTGTAAGAATAATATTAAAAATAATATTTTATACTCATGTAAAAGTAAATCTGAATTCTAACAAAAACTATTAAAACCAAATAATTTTTTTTAAGCAATAAGGAAGGAAATTTAAATGTGAATTTATTGTCAGATCATATATACATTTAACCACTAGGCTATACTTTGGTGTGCTTAAAACCAAATAATTTTGCTAAAACAATATTCCGCTCATTATATTATCTCATTATATCAAATATATATATAAATCTCGAAGCCAATTGGAATAAAACAATAAAAACATTAAATAAATTTTTTTTTTTGTATAAACCACCAGTATCTGTACCTCATTATCAGGGAGTGCCTAATCCGGTTCGGACTTAGTTCCCTGCAGATGTATTTAGTGGGGACCGATCCGAAAACTCTTTCCACATGTTCAACTTGCAAACAAAATTTTAAAAAACTTAGAAATTTATAGAATATTGAAAGAAAGTAAATTTAAATTTTTTATTAATTTAAGAGAATATTAATGATATTATTAATTTCAGTAGTTAGTGGTAAAAGAGATTGAATAACTTTATAAGAAAAAATAAACCGGAAAGTTTCAATATTAATGAAATTATTTTTTATCAGCAAAGAATTAATTTAAATAATAATGTTCAGAAAAAAATTAATTTATCAAAATACTAACCCTAGCCGATATGCTACTCGCTTATACCCAACCTAATTTAGATTATTTAAGTAAAAGAAACACGTTCAAAACATCTTTAAACGCCAAATACAAGAATACATCTATAATTTCCAAACTATTTTCCAACAACCCAAAAAATAAAAAATGAAGTAACTAATTAAAGATATAATAGATGTGGAGCAAGGCCAGCAAATTCAGGATATTTCTTAAGATGAGAAATGTTATTAAAGTTGGTAAAGAAAAAAGTGCAGCACACCGGGCTCGGCGTGGATGTAGAAAATGACTGCTAAATCTGAAGAAACAAACAACAGCTCAACTTGTATAATGTCAGCACGGTAAGAATTAAAATTGTTGAATAGCAAATGAAAATTTCTTGGAAATAACACAATGAGAAATCCTTCAGTTTTGAATCTAGAAAGCAAAAACTATAATCCGTTTTATAGCCCTCAAAAAACACATATTTTACTCCACCTTTCTGGTTTTTATGCAACCCGCCCATACCGAATGCCCCTGGTTTATCACGAGAAGAACCATCCAGTCATCCACATTGAATTTGAAGCAACGAGTAAGAAGAGATTCCAAAATTGTAGCAGAAGAAGATATAGCAAGGTCTAAATTTGTAACAAGAGACCAAAAATGGAATATATATTCAATCCTTCAAATCATGAGATCGATGTACGGTCTCCAATCTTTTTAAGGAAGATGGATTGATTGTGTAGGTCCCGATGGGTAATACTCAGAGGAGAGTGAATTGGGTTTTATAAATTTTTTATTATTAAAAGTATTCTTTTCAAAATTATTTGTAAATCTCTATTACGAAGCAGATTGAATCTGTAACCGGAATTTAGAATTTGTTCAAGGTAATTTCTAAGCACAAAGTTCACACCTTTAAGCACATATAGCATTTAATCAACCAATATTCATACATATCGTCAAAATGTAAGTGTACGAGTGAGTGAAATCAAGTAATATGATAAAGAAATAGAAAAGAGAAGAAATCAATACAAAAGATTTTATAATGTTTTAACATTTGTTTCGGATACATTCACTCTTAAAGAAACTATCTTGAGATTTTCTACTAATATACTCTTTTCAAGGGCAAGAATAAAGCATTTTACAATTGAATAATCCCAACATTTGGAACTAACTGTTGGATTTAATTTTCTATTGTGGGCTTAATATGTAAAATTAAATATGTACAGCAGTCCAATTGTAAAGTCAATTTCAAATGTGGTCTTGATTGTGAATAATTGACTATTGAGGTATCAACTAATTATAGATATTAAGTGTAGAGACCATTATATAATTCCTATTTCGTTAAAGGACCGAAATAGGAATTGTACTAACCCTACAGGTATATAAAGGTCGTGGTCCCCAGAGGAGTTGAATACGATTCAGTTTTACGTTCCTTTCGTACTGCTTCCGCAAAATCGATTCTTCAATTCTCTGGAAGGCTGCAAACCTAATTCTACACATCAAGATCGACGAACAACGATGTCAGGTACGCAACCTTTTCTTATTCAATCTATTTAGTTGAATCTAGTGATTTGCACGATCTAGGTTATTGTGGAATTATTTGAGATTAATTCTTAACAAGTGGTATCAGAGCCTTGTGCATAATTGCTAGATTTTAGATTGATTTTCGTATGTTTTTATTTGTTTACCCTACTATTTACGAATTGAGGGTTTTGTTTAATAAAAAAGAAAAAAAAAAAAAAAAAAAAAAAAAAAAAACCTCCATTGTTGGCGGCGGAAAGGGGCTGGAACCTGTTATTTTCCGTCCCTTATCGTTTTGTTTTTTAGGTTAGGGATGGAAAATAACAGTTAGGTCCCTGGAAAATTTCATATTAGATCCCTAATTTTATGTTTTTTTTCGTATTAGTCCCTTAATTTTCTGTAATTTCATATTGGTTCCTAAATTTTCTGTAATTTCAGATTAGGCCCTAAATTTTTTGTAATTTCAGATTAGGCCCTAAATTTTCTGTAACTCCAGATTAGGCTTTAATTTTCTGTTTTCTTTCGATTAGACCCTGAACTTTATTTATTCAAATATATTTAGTCCTATTTTATAATTTAGTCTCAAATTTAGTGACTTAAA
Source organism: Jatropha curcas (assembly GCF_041381405.1). Lineage (NCBI taxonomy): Eukaryota > Viridiplantae > Streptophyta > Magnoliopsida > Malpighiales > Euphorbiaceae > Jatropha > Jatropha curcas. The sequence continues at coordinate 8,030,696 of NC_143161.1, forward strand.
GACTAGATTATAATTTTTTTTTGGACTAAATAATTTTAGATTATTAAATATTTAGACAATCAATTCATTTAATTGCAATTGTTTTGTTTTAATTACAATTAAATGATTTAATTTGTCGACTTGAGATTAAATTTTGGAGTGATTAAGTCCCTATTGTGTTTGATATTTGTTAAAATAAATTGATTTGATCAATAAGTCACCAAAGTGACCTCTATTGCTTGAATTGATTTATTTTAGAATATTAGACAGGTGTATTAGAATTCGTTGCGGATAGTTAATCGGCCCAAAGGAAGGTTGCTATCTGGCTGAGTTTTGAATACATGTTTGGCAATAAATATGTGATAATTGTTTGATTATTTTCCATGACAATGATATATCGGCCCAAAGGAAGATTTATTGTTTGTCAGGACTATGTTATCAATATTTGATTGCTGCATTGAGATACTAATTACAAGTTAATGTTTTACATCCAAATATGAGAATATTAATGTTGTGTCTGTATCTTATTTCCATTTTTTTAATCTCTACTTATGTGAATTGTTTCATTTGTGGATTGTGAGCTTATACTTATCTATTTGTTTATTTTCTCCGATGTCAGCTAACATGTCATTTAATCCTGATTGTGTCCCTAAACTTGAGGGATCAAATTTTGAGTCTTGGAAATCAGATATTATGATTTTTCTGGGCTGTATGGATTTGGATCTTGCATTCAGGATGGACGAACCTGCTCCTCTTACTGATACGAGCACTGATGTTCAAAGGGTTCAGTATGAGAAGTGGGAGCGTTCTAATCGCTTAGGTCTAATGATCATGCAGAAAGGAGTCCCAGAACATGTTCGAGACTCTGTCTCAGCTGAAAAGAACAATGCTCAAAACTATCTTGCCGAGCTGGAGAGGGCTTATGTCAAGAATGACAAAGCCGAAGTGGGAACACTTTTAGGAAAATTAACCTCCATGAAGTTTGCTGGCAATGGTGGTGTTCGGGAGCATATTCTTAGCATGTCTCAGATTGCAAAGAGACTGAAGGCGCTGGGTATGGCTTTACCAGATGACCTTTTAGTCCATATGGTTATGAATTCTCTTCCTTCTCAGTATGGACAAATTAGGACTTCCTATAATTGTCAGCCGAATAAATGGACTCTTAACGAGCTCATTTCTCATTGTGTTGATGAGGAGGAAAAGATGAATTCTAACAAAAGAGAGAGTGCTCATTTTGTTTCTTCAGCTGGGAAGGGCAAGAACAAGAAAAGAAAGAGGCCTTTTGCAAAGACTGTTGAAAAGGCTATTGAGAAACCTGCTGCTGCTACTGCTGTTAATCCAGTACAAAAGAAGCCTTATGTGCCAAAATGCTTCTTTTGTGGAAAGACGGATCACTTGAGAAAGGACTGTCCTAAATTTGCTATTTGGCTTGCAAAGAGGGGGCTGCCTCAACTACAGAAAGCCAACTGACGGTGAAAGATACGTCTATGTGGGAAATGGCGATCTGGTTGAAGTAGAGGCAATTGGACATTTTAGATTATGTTTAAGTACTGGCTATTTTTTGGATCTTATAGATACTTTTGTTATTCCCTCTTTTAGAAGGAATTTGATTTCTGTTTCCTTTTTGGACAAATCTGGTTTTCATTGTTCTTTTGGAGACAGTATATTCACTTTATCTATGAATTCAAAAGTTTTGGGTACTGGTTGCTTGAATGAATGTGATAATCTATATATGTTAGACATTGATACTAGTTATCATGAATCCCTGCATGTTACTACAAGAGGTACCAAAAGAAAGTTGAATATTGATAACTCAGCTGTACTTTGGCATAGACGTTTGGGTCATGTATCCAAATCAAGAATTGAGCGTCTTGTTTCTGATGGTATCTTAGATACACTTGATTACACAGGTTTGGATTCTTGTATTGAGTGTATTAAAGGAAAACAGACTAAACAAAAGAGACTAGGTGCCATTCGGTCATCCAATGTTTTAGAACTGATTCATACAGATATTTGCGGTCCATTCCATATTGCAACTAGAAATGGCCAAAGATATTTTATATCATTCATTGATGACTATTCTCGTTATGGTTACTTATATCTCATTCATGAAAAATCTGAGTCTTTGGACGTGTTTAAATCTTATAAAGCCGAAGTTGAAAATCAACTAGGAAAGAAGATTAAATCTGTTCGATCTGACCGTGGTGGTGAATATTATGGTAAATATGACGGTTCAGGCGAACAACGTCCAGGACCTTTTGCGCTTTTCCTACAGGAATGTGGAATTGTCCCTCAATATACAATGCCTGGTACACCCAGCATGAATGGTGTATCTGAGAGACGTAATAGGACTCTTATGGATATGGTAAGGAGTATGATTAGTCATTCTACTTTACCAGAGTCTCTGTGGGGTGAAGCGTTAAAGACAGCAGCTTATCTTCTCAATAGGATTCCATCTAAAGCAGTTGCTAAAACACCTTATGAACTTTGGACTGGACGTAAGCCTAGTCTAAAGCATCTTCATGTTTGGGGATGTCCAGCTGAAGCAAGGCCTTACAAGCCGAATGAAACAAAACTGGACTCCAAAACTATCAGCAGCTACTTTGTTGGATATTCTGAGCGGTCTAGGGGTTACAAGTTTTATAATCCTACTTCCAGAACTTTTTTTTGAAACGAGAATTGCAACATTTTTTGAGGATGTTGATTTTGGAGGGAGAAATAAAGAAAGAAACATTGTCTTTGAAGAGGAACCAAGTAAGGATGATTCGGTTCTCATTCCTTTTGTTGTTTCTGATAGCGTACAGACTCCAGTTGCTCCTGTCACTATTCAAGATCCAATTCAAGACAATGCTATTCTTCCTCAAGAACAAGTTCAACAACCTCAAGAATTAGAGTCTGTTCAAATGCCTTTGAGGAGATCTACTAGGGAGAGAAGAAGTGCTATTCCAGATGATTATATAGTGTTTCTTCAGGAACATGAGGATACTGTAGACATGATAGATGATGATCCAGTTAGTTTCTATCATGCCATGCAGAGTTCTGACTCTCATAAGTGGATTGAGGCAATGAACGAAGAGTATAAGTCTATGCAAGACAATCAAGTTTGGGATCTTGTTCAATTACCTGAAGGAAAGAAACCCATTGGTTGCAAATGGATATTTAAAACCAAAAGGGATTCTCAAGGTAATGTGGAGAGATATAAAGCACGTCTTGTAGCAAAAGGCTTTACTCAAAAGGAAGGGATTGACTATAAAGAAACCTTCTCTCCAGTTTCTTCGAAGGATTCTTTTAGGACAATCATGGCCTTAGTTGCAAATCTTGATCTTGAGCTTCATCAAATGGATGTTAAGACTGCGTTTCTCAATGGCGACATTGATGAAACAATATATATGGTGCAACCAGAAAGTTTTATAATTGGAGATCCAAAACATCTGGTATGCAAATTAAAGAAATCCATTTATGGACTCAAGCAAGCTTCTCGTCAATGGTACTTTAAATTCAACCAAGTAATTGTCTCGTTTGGCTTTGAGGCAAATACTGTTGAAAATTGTGTGTACCATAAGTTCAGTGGGAGTAGGTTTATCTTTTTGGTCTTATATGTGGATGACATACTTCTTGCTACTAATTGTAAAGTCTTGCTACATGAAACCAAAGTTTTTCTTTCAAAGCATTTTGAGATGAAAGATTTAGGTGAAGCTTCTTTTGTTTTAGGGATTCAGATACATCGAGACCGTTCTCGAGGTATTCTTGGATTATCACAAAAGAGCTATATTGATAAAGTGCTCAAGAGATTTAGTATGCAGAATTCTAGACCATTGGATACCCCTATTGCAAAAGGTGATAAATTTAGTAATCAACAATGTCCAAAGAGTGAACTTGAAATTCAGGAAATGCAAAAGGTTCCTTATGCGTCAGCTGTAGGAAGTCTTATGTATGTTCAAGTTTGTACTCGTCCAGACATTTCTTTTATAGTTGGCATGTTAGGTAGATATCTCAGCAATCCAGGAATGGATCATTGGAAAGCAGCCAAAAGAGTCATGAGATATCTTCAGAGGACTAAGGGACATATGCTCACATATAGGAGATCAGATCAGCTTGAGATCATTGGGTATACTGATTCTGATTTCGCTGGATGCCAAGATAGTAGAAAATCCACATCTGGCTACGTTTTTCTATTGGCTGGCGGTGCTATTTCTTGGAAGAGTGTGAAACAAACTCTAGTGGCAACCTCCACCATGGAAGCTGAATTTGTAGCATCTTATGAGGCATCCAATCAAGCTATTTAGCTGAGAAACCTTGTCACTGGGCTGCGTGTAGTAGGTGGAATAGAAAGACCACTGAAGTTGTATTGTGACAGCAAGTCAGCCGTTTTATTCTCCAACAACAACAGGAGCTCTTCTCGATCAAAACACATTGAGATTAAGTTCTTGGCTGTGAAGGAGAGGGTACAGAGTGGACAGATATCCTTAGAGCATATTGGAACAAACTCTATGATTGCGGATCCGCTTACAAAGGCAGTGATACCGAAAGTTTTCCATGAGCACACCGCTCATATGGGTATCGTTTTGTTTAAGACTGTCTAGTTTTAGTGGGAGTTTGCTCTTTATGTATACATTATGTTTTTGAATGCTCTATTTTGTTTTGGATATGTTTTATTATGAAATTTTGTTGAGTACTCATTTTGGTTGATGGTTACACTCTGTATTACTATTATTGTTTTGCTTGATCTCACTTTTGTTGGTGACCAGTTGGAAACAGACATGATGATCACATTACATGTAGTTTTCATGCTACACTTCTATAATGAATCTATGTCATTTAGGGATATTGGTAATGTAGTTGATGATGAACTTAGTCATGAGATCTATGGCGAATGTTTCTTCAGCTCTTTATCAATATAACTAATGGACGAGATTGTTTTTGGATACCTTGTATGACTGCGTTTGTTGAGCTCATTTTGGTGTATGTATTTTATTTAACATATGTTCGCCCAAGTGGGAGATTGTTGGATTTAATTTTCTATTGTGGGCTTAATATGTAAAATTAAATATGTACAGCAGTCCAATTGTAAAGTCAATTTCAAATGTGGTCTTGATTGTGAATAATTGACTATTGAGGTATCAACTAATTATAGATATTAAGTGTAGAGACCATTATATAATTCCTATTTCGTTAAAGGACCGAAATAGGAATTGTACTAACCCTACAGGTATATAAAGGTCGTGGTCCCCAGAGGAGTTGAATACGATTCAGTTTTACGTTCCTTTCGTACTGCTTCCGCAAAATCGATTCTTCAATTCTCTGGAAGGCTGCAAACCTAATTCTACACATCAAGATCGACGAACAACGATGTCAGGTACGCAACCTTTTCTTATTCAATCTATTTAGTTGAATCTAGTGATTTGCACGATCTAGGTTATTGTGGAATTATTTGAGATTAATTCTTAACACTAACCACAACCCACAATTCTTTTTTTAAAGTACTTATAAACTTATCCTATAATTTTTGCAAAGAACCAAAAAACTTAAACGTCACTAGTTTTTACAAAGAACTGGAAAACTTAACGTCTAGTTTTTCTAAAGAACTAGAAAAGTTTACTGGTTTTTCCAAAAAATTAGCAAACTTAGAAGACTTCTTCTTACACAAGATGGGTGTTTGAAACCCCTACACAAGTTTTTATAAAGCTTTTAAATCACAAGATTCGAGTTTTAAAAACTTATATATTCTCTAGATTTCACAAACCAATAATAAATAGATAGATATGCCATAGTTAAGCTTTAGACAAAAGTTTTAAAAGATGAAATCAAGTTTTGATTTTGAAAACTTTTCTTTAAAGAATTGATTTTCTCCTCTCTTAGATGTTACACAGAGAAGTACGAAGAAAAAGAAAGATGAGAGAATTTAAATTTTGAAAACTTACCAACAAGTAATTAATATCTCTCATAAAAATAATGTTTCTATCAAGCCAATATTTATAAAACGAAACACATTTCTTCCCTTTAGAGAGATGAAAGTTAACGTTAGAAACAAAGAACCAAAAGACGAAAAATGGTGGCAGAAATAAGAGGGAAGAGATGGGACTTTTGGACTCTTATCTAAAATATATGAACTGGATCCATAACTTCACTTATGGATCAAACCAATGAAATTAAAAAGTGTTTTGATTTTATTTTTTTTTTTAAATATATAGTCAGAAATACTCTTGTTTCAATAAAATTTTTTAATTTTATTGATTTAGTTCATAAATAAAGTCATAGATACGGTTTAGATAAGTTTTTCCGAATAGGTAAATAAATAAAAATTACAACAAGGCAGTCATTTGAATTTTATAATTCCCATTAAAAATCTTTTTAGATCACAAAGCCATATGTTTTAAAATTAGAAAATAGGATTTATGAGATATTTTCCCTCTAAATTTGTCAAGATATTATTTTATGAAAAATAAAATCTTTTGTATATTATTTTTGAAAAACTAAAAGAAAGATAAAAATAATGTAAGCTTAATTTTGACCTAATCTTTCTTTCTATTTTAACATTAATATGTGAATCCTACAATTCTAAATCACTAATCAATAAGTCTTCAATTCTTTAAATATGTCTTTATTCTTAATCTTCAATTGGAATAATTTGATTCTTCAATGTAATTTGATCCATTTTGAACTTCCTGCATAAAGACTTAGTGCAAATACGCATGAGAATAAATTCAATTTATTATTTTATTAGTCATCAAAATAGAAGGACGCATAACTTTAAATCAATAAACTGATATAAATTTTTTGATTTTGAAAACTAGCTGATTTTGATTTGAGTGGTTTCTGCCATGAGAGTATGCAAACTATTAACTGAAAAAACCACCTCTTTTGTACTTTCTCGGTCCCAAAATATTGGGTGATTATTTTGTCTCAAAATATGAGACGTTTTAAATATTTCAATAAATAATAAATGATATTTTTTCAATATTATCCTTATTTATATTAGATATAAATAACTACATTTATAAATTACTAAAATTTTTTATGACATTCTACGTTGACTTTACTGGTTATATACTCATTTTTTTATCTATATAATATTAAAATATAAATTTTATTTAGATTAAAATAAATACAAATGGTTAATTTATATTACACTTTGTCGTAAAAATTACTTGTAATGCTACTTCTTATGTACTTAATTCTATTTATATATAATGAAGTAGTCTTAAAATAAAGTTCAAATTAATCCCTAAACATAATCCTTTAGTCAACAAATCAAGCCATCATTAAATCTCGAACCCTCTGCTCTCAACCCAAATTAATATTTATATAATGAAAAATAATAATAAATTATTTTTTACTATTGAATTGATAATGAAAATCACTCTGGCTATAGTCATAGTATTATTTATCCAGTGTATCAGATAAAGGAATATATGTACATACACACAATTTCTTAAAACCTCAAAAAGTGTTCCGAACAAAAATATATAGTTCTAATTTTTTTTTTCAGTTTTCTAAACATTATTTTCTTTTAAGTCAAACAGATTTAAAATAGAAGAGAAAAAATATCAAGAAAATTAAAATGCTTAATTATCAAAGGTCATCTATTTATTGTAACGAAGATATAAATCTCTTACTAAATTAAAATGATAGTCGTTACAAATTATTCAGCAACCAAAAAAACATAAAATTATTATTTACATTAAAACTCTTTCAAAACTCACCTAACAAAAAAAAAAAAAAAATACACGTTTCAATGTATATAGATATAGATATATCAATAAAATATTATATATTTTTTTAAATTGAAATTTTCAATTGTTTACGCCTTCAGATTTAATTATGTAAATTCTATTTAGAAATTTACTTTTTAAAAAATATATCCAACCAAATCTTACAAGCATAAAAAAAATATTAATAAAAATAATATAATTTTTTCTTATTTTTTTATCTATCCCCTAAATAAAATATTATATATTCTATTTGAAAATTTTATTTTTTTAAAAATATTCAATCAAATCATACAAACGAAAAAAATAATATTAATAAAAAAAATATATTTTCTTTCTTTTTTTTATCTATATCCTAAAAGAATTAAATATTTAATTAATAAAATATAAAACAGTTTTCAAATGACTCATTATCATATTTATTTATTTAAAAATAAATTTAATAAAGCTAAAACTTAAAATTTTAAAATGCTTAATTATATATATATTTATTTAAAAAATAATTTTTTATTCATTAGGAGGCCTGATTGGCTAAAATAATACTACGGACTATATAACAATAAATAACCCTCAACTCACCAAATTGATTAAAAACAATGAATAACCCTCAACTCACCAAATTGATTAAAATATTTGTGGTTGAGAGGATTCGAACTCGAGACCTCTCACTCTTCACATAAGTAAAAAGACAATCAGATCACATATGATTGGCTTAAAAAATAATTCTTATAAATATATTCAATCAACTAATAAAATGTAATTTTTTAATTGGCTATGACCAAGATTATTTTAGAATATCCTAAATTTCATCAAGGGTGCTACTAAAAATCTCATTATTCCCTCATATTTCCACATTTATATATAATATTGATAGGTAGATAAACTTAGTTTTGCGGAAAATAATAATTTGATCAAATTACTCTTGGTTTTGTTAAAATTTACAAGAATTAACTGCTTTCTTAATTCTCGGTCAAAAATCTTAAACAACTTATATTTTGAAATAAAAGAATAATATCTCCAACTCATTATACCCTCGCGTTGCATAATGAAATTATTCTATACTAGTACCATCAATGTTTAAATTACAAAATAATTAAAAAATTAGGAAAACGAATAACATCATGTATATATCGTATTACATTAGGAAAAGTCTTATTTCTATCAATAGAAAGTGCATACATATACAGATGTAGACAAATTAAGACAATATATACACAATTCTATATGGTTTTGAATTAATTGTGATCAATTGTCATGATTATTACAATCATCATTATCAATAATTGCAGCTTAATTGCTTCGTTGATAAAATAAATTACACCTTCGGTCTTTGAAGTTTAAATTACAAATTCAAACCTCTCATTTTCTACGCGCTGCAGCGTCATTTCAAAGATAAAACATATAAGGAGTGGCTGTTTCGTTATTAACTAAAAATCCAAGGGTTATTTGCATAGATCCAAGAAAAACATCAGGGACGGTCAATCACGTGTTTGTATCCCGTGCTCGCCGGCCTAGGTCGGGAATTTATATCTCTCTCGCAGCGAATCTGTGCAGCGACGTCGTCTTATTTGACTGTAAAAGTCTCGCCAGTTACTTCAAAATCCAAATCTATCACACTCTCTCTCTACTTTCTCTCTCTAAAAATCCTATAAGTCTCTCCATTTTCACACACTGTCATATACAGAGAAGACTATAGAGTACGGAAAAAGCTTCGCTTCTTCATCGATTACTTGTTTTGTCTCTCTCTCTTTCTCTTTGGTACACACACTCTCTCTCTCAATCTCTTTCTGCTTTCTTTGTCTTTCTCATCTATTTGTACAGATGTGTGATTTCAACTTCGATATTTGATCTTTGAGCAAGATAATGGCGAGATCTAGCTGTTCAATGAGTTTTTGGTATCTGCATTTTGTTGCATTTTGTTTTATTTTTATTGTTTTTGAAATGGATTAAGGAGAGGAGATTTAGATCCTTGTTTGGTTAGGTTTTCTTTGTTTCCTGAAGTGCTTTTCTTATATTAATTGAGCTACACTTGCTAATTTTTAAGTTGATTCTTAGTTCACTTCGATTTTTAGCATAAGGTTATCATTTTTGAAATTTTTACAATAATTAAGAAAAGCAATTATTAGGGCAGGTCTTGTTTATGGCTTTCAATTTGTAGATAATCATGCTTGGAGTTCGATAATATCCTCACTGGCTTTTCTTGATTTTGATCTACGTCTGTATACTTATTGTAATATTTGCATTGCTTTGTTATTGATCCGAAGGTGCTTGATTTGAAATGGAAAAAAAATATGATTATGGGTGTTTTATTCATTGAGAATGGATTTAAGGAAACTTGCCCTGAACTTCTAGTTTTTAGCTAATAAGAGTAGAAGAGAGAAGTGTGGTAATTGGAGTTAAGAAAAAAATTGTTTTTATTGTTGTATCTAAGTGCGAGACTTTGGCTAAATAGTTGCTAGATGAGATTTTAAACCCCGGATCATTGCATTGGTCTATGGGACCAGTAGTTCTTGAACTATTTGTTGCCATATTGCTGCACAAACAGGATAATGACTGAAAGAGGACTGTTTTTCTTGGGTATATTTCTACTGTTTTTTTATTTGGGAAATTTACATTTCTGATGTTGAAATTTTGATTTAATCACTTTATTTTGTTAATAGTTATGTTTAATGGATATATTACTGCAGATATATTGGCCAATTTAAATATTGGAGCACTTTCTTTTCGTTTCAGGATTTTTTGTCACTGCAGTGATGTCGGGCACTGCTCTCAGAGACCTAAATGCACTACCTGGATCTGAGAGGAAAAATGAAAGCTCTAGTAAAGGGAGTTTTACCAAACCTTACTGTGAGAACACTGATGAAAATGTAGAAAAGAGTCGGAGAAAAAACCCTTCCTCATTGGTTTCAACCACTGTTAATGGAGATGAAACTGTGAATCCTGGGGCAGAGGTAGCTAACTCAGAGGTCGAGTATATTGAATCTGAGAACTTGAGTGATGTAGAGGATGTTGAGACCAGTGTAAAGGTATATTGGATCTGTCATTCCAAATGTCATGTAGTTTAGATTTTAAAGCCACTGGAGCCTTGCATTTTCTGTTTTATGTATTTTTTGTTGTTCCATGATTAGACACTCATGGCTGGCCTAGACTCTAAGGACTGGGTTCTGGTTTGTGAATCACTCAACAATACACGTCGATTATCCATATTCCACAAGGAAGCATTGCTGGATATGCTGTAAGTCCCAAATTTTAGCTTGATGATCCTTTAGATTTTGGTTCAATTAAATTCATCCCTCTTTTCTTCAAGCAACAATTACAACTCTTGTAATTCTTTTCAATAAATAGGGGGGAAGTGATACCACTCATTGTGAAGGCATTGAAGAATCCAAGAAGTGCTCTATGTAAAACTGCCATTATGACTTCTGCTGACATATTCAGTGCTTATAATGATCACTTAATTGATTCACTGGACCCGCTGGTACTTTATTTCCATTATAGTTTGTACCTCATTTGTTTAGCCAGTTCTTTAGTTCATTGTTTTTGTCTCACATGTGACGGATGTGTATTTTGTCTAAACGTAGTGAAATTTCATGGTTGCAGCTTGTACAGCTTCTTCTCAAGGCTTCACAAGACAAACGATTTGTATGTGAGGCTGCTGAGAGAGCTTTGGTGGCAATGACGACATGGATTTCTCCTACATTGTTGTTACCAAAGTTAGAGCCGTATCTTAAGAACAGGAATCCTCGAATTCGAGCTAAGGCGTCAATGTGCTTCTCTCGTAGTGTACCACGACTGGTAGGAAACTGAATTTTGATGGAATCATTGCTTGTCAATTTGATCATTCAGGTTTATTAGAATCCCTCTCCTTTTCTTATTTAGCCTTGTTTTCGGAATTAAAGAAAGGGTAAAACCAATTGAATGCTTCATTGTCCTGCCTGCCTTTCCCGATTCATTTCTTATTTCCCTATTTGTTATATATATATTTCTCATGTTGTCAATGCATATGGTAACTTGCTTGTGAATTAATAATTTGTACTTGTGGTGGATTGACTAAATTAGGCTGTATTTATGTTGGTTGCTTTTATCTGCACATGTTCCAACATTACCCCCTTGATAATTTTACTTATATTTGTAATGACAGGGTGTTGAGGGAATTAAATCATATGGGATTGACAAATTGATCCTAGTTGCTGCATCACAGCTCAGTGACCAACTTCCTGAATCCAGGGAGGCTGCTCGAACCCTCCTTTTGGAGCTGCAAACTGTATATGAGAAGTCACACGATTTAACACCTGCAATATCTGAACATTCAGAGCTCAGTTCTTGGGAGCACTTCTGTCAATCAAAACTCTCTCCTTTAAGTGCACAAGCAGTGCTTCGAGTGACCAATATTGCTCGGGAGGGTCTGGTTTTGGGTTCATAACATTAGCTATATAGAGCGTAAACGATTTTAGTGAGTACGGTCTTTTCATTTTACTGGCATATATATGATCTTCATGAGCAGAGTCTATAATTTCTCTTTCTATCTTTTGCATTGGTTCGTCTACATGTTCCTGTAAATACGAAGAAAGAGTATGTCCGAATTGCGGTTAAACACGTAGCTGAGTTGGAATATTCTTTGCAGATGTGTTACTGGCCCTTCAATTACTTGATGCAATTATGAATTTATGCAATTTACTTGAGCAAAATTGTTTCAATGCCTTTTCTTGGTTTGTTGTGCCTTGCCCATTTAGCCAAGGCAAAAAAACTGAAGTTTTTTATTGTTCTTATTCTGCTGCTGCAGTATGGTTTATTGTTTATTCCTTTTTATTGTTAATAAAAGGATAGTGTAACTAGTATTATTGTTAATCTCAATTGTGTTACATTACTCAGCAACTCAGATTCATATCAAACATGGCTATAAACAACAATAATGTCCAATTGGGTTTTCCCTTTTTTTTTCTTTGTTTAATTTAATTTATGATAGTAAGAAGCAGAAGAAAAATTTAAAATCATTTATGTTAATGAAAGGTTAATTTCATCACTATTGATTTGAAATTTTAGCTAAACCAATGATACTTCTCAAATTATAAAATGTCAAATGGTAAATATAAATAAGTCTCTAAATTATATTTAAATTAACATTTCAATCTTTCTGTATTTGAGAAATAATTATGATATTTTTAATTTATGTTTTTGTTCAACTATTAGGTCATTCTGCATTTTTTTTTTTTACTATTAATTAGACATTTTTTTGGATGAAATATATTCATTTTTAGACCGAAAAAGCTCACTTTTTAAATAGGAGGACTAAATAGTGAGATAACGCATAAACTAAAAATGTTATAGTTATTTAACTGTTAATTTGAAGATAATTTAAAAACCAATTATATGTTACCCAACATCGAAACTACCTTGGATGTCAGTCTGTTTACTTAAAATTTGACTAGAAAACATTTCTACAACACTAACTAATTTATATTTTACTAAAAATTGAATTATTTTAGAGTGATTATTTGAAATCAAAATTTGAGTTATTTCAGAGCAATTACTTGAAATTCAATGTTAATACTTAATACAGTGAAACAAATCTCTTGGCCAGTTATAATGCATCTAACAACAAACAGTTCAAAATTAAAGAATGTGATTAAAGAATAAACTTGATTTGTAAGTTTATTAAGGTGGGTAATGTAAGCTTGAAGTTAGATCCAGTTGTTTAATTACCGGTTGGATGTCTCAATCATGTTTTAAGATCTCATCTACCTTTTTTTCTTTTGAAAATTTTTTGCCCGATTGGCTATTAATTAAAGATTAAAGAGCCATGTGCTTTTATTTTTCATTTAGACCAACTCTTTTTTCGGCTTTTATGTAACAGAATAATTACCTTTCCTTCTATTTCTTTTGTTTTTTTTTTTCCAGAAGATGTGAAAATACAGTAAATAATTTGTAATGTATTCTATTATCATCATAAAAATGCAATATAGTCCATTCTAAAAAAGCAGTGTATATATTTTTTATAGAAAGGAAAAAAGAAAAGATAATTATGGGGTAGGTATCTTATCTAAATTCTGCTATTTATCTTTATTATATTTTTATATAGAAAAATTATAATTTTATCTTTATAGTTTGCTATTAATAATAACTTTGTCGTTATATTTTTAAAAGTAACCTCTGATGTTTGCCCCATTATATTAATTTATCTTTCCGTCCGGTATATCCCATTTTAACCATTAAAAATATAGGAAACGACAATATTGACCCTCAGCACACACTAAAACAACCATCGCTTCCTCTCAGTCTCCTAGCCTTTCTGATCATCAGAAACCTCCAATGCGCTGCGGGTCCTCCTTCAACATTGAGCCAATCCTCCGCTTTGTCCACTCCAAATTTGACCCCATTCTCACTCTTCAATTTGGAAGAAAATTAAAATAAAAGAGAACGAAAAGAAATTAAGAAATAAAAAGAAAAGAGAATACAGATTTTTCGCTCTCTCTCTATCCCTCTCCGTCGAGTGATCCTGCCACTCTCTTCCCTGATTCCGACTACCAAATTGACAAAGGAAGGAGGCAGTCGACTCATCCTGTGCTGCTGGTCAAGTTTCTGGCCTCCTCTCATGCGAAAAGAGCCTCCATTAACGCGAATCGGAGCTGTTTTCCTTGACAGCTCTTGGTCATTGATTTCCGGCGATTCACTCTGTTTCTGGCGGTTCCAACGTTAGGGGCAAGCACGAGTCGGTTCTCCACCCTTGTTTGATCATTTTCCCTTCACCACTTCCGGCTATAGAGCCTGGATGCCGAAACGATCATGAAAGGTGGTGTTGGAGGTGGCTGTGATTGCTAATATACTTAGAACAATACCTCTTAAGGGTGTTTTGGGGCAAAATTATGTTCTCTCTCATCCGACTAACACTTTGTGCATTGACTTCCATTACAACGAATAAATTTGGATAGAAGGATAAAATAATGTATTGGAATTAAATATTAGAGATATCGCAGTGTATTTTTAAGAATACAAGGACAAAGTTATTATTTGTAGCAAATTACAGGGATAAAATTATAATTTTTTTTTTAATATAATAGATATTAGTGTTTGTAGTTTGAGAGACAAGCTTATTAAACTAACGCTATTAAAACAATTAATAATTACTAAATCAATTAATTTTACCAAAACTAAGTTGGTCACTAATATTTAGTGTCTTAACAATTTTAAGAATGTATTTTATAAATTTGACATGATGTAAGGAAACTTATAATTCATTTCATAATCATGTCATTTTTCTATTAAATAAAAATCATTTTCATTGATAGACATTTATTTTTATTATTTGATATGTTGAAAAAGAAATTTTTTTTAATAATTGTTTTATCCTTTTTAGCAAATGATGAAAATGGTGTTTATCCTTCTGATTCTTTTAACAACAGTTGACAAATGCAGGCCGGCGTTAAAGCTTTATATATATCCAATAAGTGAGTGATAGCCATTATTTTAAGAACCCATAATACAAAGAGGAAAGAGTAGAAGAGATGCTAAACTCAGTAATTTCTCCTTTATAAACAAACTCCAACCTATTCTTAAAATAACCTAACTCGTCCACCGTGCTAAAAGATTAGCACTAACTGATTAACTAGCTAGCTTATCATTTTTACGTGTCCTTTGTGGATTTATTATTTAGTTGATGTGAGATTCTTAATAAAAATCATCATTTATTAATAATTTTTTAGTTTGTACTATAAGTGTCTCTAACCAATTGAGTTAAGCCTGATTCATCTCGCGCCAAGCTATAAGGTGGAAGCACTCCCATATAAATTTCTCCGTTCGCAAGGAATGATTTGTTAGTATTTCACATAAAGTGTGTCTATAATATGTTGTTTTAAACTCTACTCACCTTTAACTATCTATCTATCTATATTTTAATATTATAAAATCTCTTTAAAATATAAAATGAAAATAATTCTTAATTTACTCTTCCAACTTGATCACAATGTACAATCTATTCAAAGTTGAACTTCTAAATTAATTTTAACTAAAATTTTCAATCAAAAGACAATTGAACTTATTTTTGAAGCTGGAAAAAAATGCATTTATTAAGTTACTGATTGAAAATAGATTCTGTATTATAAAATCTTTTTAGAATATAAAATAAGATTAAATCTCAATTAACTCTTTTAATTTGATTTAGCACAGTACAATTTACTCAAAGTTGAGCCTTTGAATTGATTTGAATATGATTTTGAATTAAAAAAATTAATTGGGCTAATTTTTTTATTGGAATAAGTTGAAAGAAAATGATTTCACTTACTTTTTTTAATTATATGTTTCTCACACATGATGATCAACTGAAAAATAAGCCAAATTAATTTCAATTTTAAAATTCTGATTAAAAACATTCCAAAAGTTTTATTTTCAATAAATTGTATACCACCAATAAATTTATGCAAATTGAATGTTATTCCAATAAAGTATAAATGGATAAAATAGTTAATTTGTATGATGATTTTTTTAACAGCCAATAAATATTTTATTATTATTATTAAAATAAGAAAAAAACTTAACAATTTTCGAAATCTAATCTCCAACTATACACTCCCAATCTAACCGGAGAATGCTAAAAATTTATATAATGAATTTAATACGAGAAGTGCTAAAAATTTTTTGGAGAGTGCTAACATGGACACTCGTAAATATTGCAATTATATTTTTGTCTCCTTGTGGGAATTGTGGTTCTTTCTTACCCACTCCATCACAAAAGGTGAACCAAACCCTTCTATTTTAATCACTAAATATCCTTTTTAACTAATCACCTTCTTTCATAAAATACACATGAATCCCATTTTCTTTCTATTGTTATCTTCAAATCTTTCTTCAAACCCACCAAAAAAAAAAAAAGAAGAAAACCCATTTCTCTAGATCATGTCTTTCATATCTTGAAATATCTACACAAGAAAGATTGTAATGAGCAATAAGGATCTTGAGCTTGCAGTACAGATTATAATTATGGCTATTGTAATATCAGTAATACTATTATTTCTGGGGATTGGGTTATTAGTACTAATTCATGCTTTTATTATTGGAAGAAGCTCTAGAAATAGTTCTCGTAATGAAAGAGAAGATCTCGAAAGAAGAAATAGGTCTCAAGAAGAGTTACAGAAGCTTCCAAGCTATGATTTTACAAATAGCAAAGGAAGTAGCCCAATAGATTGTGCTGTTTGCTTGGATAATTTCAAGATTGGTGATAAGTGTAGGTTATTGCCTATATGTAACCATAGTTTTCATTCTCAATGTGTAGATTCTTGGCTTTTGAGGACACCCATTTGCCCAATTTGTAGAACAAGCACTTTTTCTGATTCAAGAAGGCAAGAAAGTAGTAATTTTAGTGACAGTGTTGATGTTAGAGGGAGCCTTTCTACAGATAGTAATTATTTTAGTGATTTGAGTATTGATCAGTTAAGAGAGGGGCAACCATCAATGGAGGAGTTGAGGCAGAATGAAGGAGAAGAAAGCAACCAAGAAAATTCTAATGGTGGAATGGAACTAATACATGCAGACAACCAGATCAATTTGGTTGTAACTCAGTTGAACCAGACCAATTCACTTGATTCCACATGTGAGCTTCCTTTATGATATTTTTCTTTCTGGGAACATTAATTGTTGTATAATTATCCGAATTTTTCTTTTTTTTTTTTTATGACAGTGAATATTTATTTTGTAATGTAATAGCTTAAGGATTAAATAATAGTAAAAATAATAATTCGCCATATTCCATTGAATTAATTAAGTGAAATAGAAAAAAATCACTTATTTTGTTCTGAAAACATGAAAAATTTTTCGATTGTGTTTAATTATACTTATGCATAGAGTTCCAAGATTTCGCTCAGTTGGTATAAGTGAATTTGCAGATTTGCTTCTTTATTGATTAGAGTTTGGTATTCATGTTAATTATTCTACTGATTTTTTCTCATTTAATTTTTAAAATTCAGTCATCATGGAAAAAATTTTCAATTGTGCTTTCATTATTTTGATGCACTCCAAGAATTGACTCTATATGTAGCATGCTTGTTTCCTTATTGATTAGAAGGTTTTTCTTTTCTTAGATCTATTGGTTTTCCAATGCTTCACGTATGGATATTTATAATGCTTAATTTAACTTAAAATAAACAAGCTATTTTTATTATATTACCTCCGTTTCATAATACTTTTTATATTTGAAAAAATAACTTATTCTAAAATACTTGTCACATTTGTGGTTTCAAAAAGTAATAAATTTATTTTTTCATATTCATCATTTGTATATGACTAGTAATTATTACCTCAATTTAATAGTTTTTTTAGAGAATTAATATTAAATTAAGAATAATATAGTCAATTTACTCGATAATTTAGTGTAACTTAGTCACATTTAATAATTTCTTTAAAGAACGTGAAATTCCAAATGTGACGAGTAATATGAAACAGAGGTAGTAATAAATAATCATTTTTAAAAATTCAAATATCTAATTTATTATTTTCACTAATGTCCATAAAAAAATAAAATAAAAAAATGATACTTAGAAAATGATCATATTGATATATGCATAGAGTCTCATGAATCAAGTTTATAATTATCACTTCTTCATTCTACAATGAATAAAATATTTTTACAATGAATAAAATATTTTTATGTCCCTAAATTATAGTCAAATTAACACTGACATCTTTCTACTATTAACAAATAGCTTTGAAGTCTCCAACTTATCCTTCCGTCTTATAAATATGTCCTTCCATTCATTTTAACTCAAATTCATCGTTAAAAATAAAACAAAATAAAAAATAAGTCGGAAGAATATAAGTAACTTCTCAAGTTGCCCTCCTTATGTTCCTCATCTCCTCCATACTCACGGATCTCTAAAATCAAAACCACTACCAATTATCAAATCTAGTTCTCTGCTACTGAACCAAACCCTCTAGCTTCAACTGCCATGGAAGATATCTCTCCTCTATTTTGGAGAGATCGAGACGGGCTGAATCGACTTCAAGGGGGAGGGGGCGATAAGATGAGTCTGGAAATTAAAAAGGGATGCAAAGCTTGAGAGGAGATAGCGAATTCTGAGGCATCGCCAATATTGAGTGGTTGTCTTTTCCCTTGCAATACTCCTCAACCTAACAACTACTATTAGAATTATAGGAACTAGATCGCCTGATTGTTGAAGATAGAAATGTTTTAAGAGTGAGAATAAGAGAGAGAAGAGTGCTGGTCGTTGGGTGGAGTAAGTTAGAGTGGTTTTGTGGTGACAGTTATGTGCTGGTTTTGCAAATGAGGCCATGGATGGTTGGTAGATTAGCTGATGGGTTTGGAACGGAAAAGGAATTTGAGAATTTTTGTTGTGGACTTGAGAATCATGGGAACCAAAATTTGTATGGGGAATCTGAATTTTATTTAAAATATTTTTTCCATAAAATTCAAATCTTTTTGTTCTAGCTTTTCTGCTTAATAGAAAAATTAAAACAAGTTACGAAAATGGAGAAAGGGAAGATGCACATAATAGTATTTGATTTAAAAAGCAATGGTAGATTGATAGCCATGAATGACCCTCAAGTGCTGCACTTGATTTTATTGAAACATGTCTTGCCAAATCTGATGATGGCCAATATTTCATTGGTTAAAAAATTCTAATGCAAATGGGATTATTAGTTTTATGTTAATCAAAATCAAGAATTGGATCGCACAATATCACACTATAAGGGTAGCTTAGGAATAAAAAGGATATTATTACATTTAAAAATATATTATTACAATATCGCACAATATCACTCAAAATCCAATTTATTTTTTTCTAAAATTAGGATTTTAAATTCAATTTTTTTTCTTTTTTATGTTATGATTCCTTTGAGTTAACATTATATCCTTTTTTTTTTGTTTTGCAAAAATATTTCTTAATTGTTATAATTATTAGGAATATTCCTAATTTTTCTACTCATATTAAAATATCTGTTTTTGAATAGTTTTTTTAATATGAAGGTTCCTAATTGAGTTAATATTTTTTATTTTATAAAGATATTAACAATTTAAGATTCCTTCTTTTAAAAAAATTATGATTTCTAGTTGAATTAAATATTTATTTTTATATATTAGGAAAAAAAGAAAAGAAAAACTTACCTCATATTGCATAATAACTCATTTAAGATAAACCTTGAATTAATGTGGGCTTATCCGAGCCAGTTAATGTAATGGGCCACTCATTGATATTTTTCATCTTTGAGAAGCGTGAGGAAAACTTGCCATGGGCCCAAGGTAGACCTCTATTGCCTATCGGTAGGGATGTCCGAACCGAACTAAATCAAATAACTCAATTTGAATGTAGTCGAATTTTATAAATTCATTATCCAATTCAAATCATATTTAATATAAAATTGAAAATAATCAAACTCAATAATATGAGATTTTATTATAAAAAATTGCAACCGTCTGTATAATCGGATTAGTATTTTCAGTTGGTTAATTCAAACCGATTACAAGAAAATATTCAAATCTAAAATTTTTCAATATATATTTTCCTGCCTCCAGATTTGTAGTTTACACTCTTAAAGCAACTATATACATGTGCTTATAAATTTATAGACAATTGTATAGAATAAAAAAATAAATAATAAAATTAATTAATTAATCCAACAAGTCACAAGTGTCCAAATAAATACAAAAATAGTCACATCTAAATCCAATTATCCAAGTAAAATTAAAATAAGCATTCATTAAAATTTTAATTATAAAATTACAGTCAATAACCAATTAAGCATGACTTTCTTTGTCAGTAATCTCAAAAATAAATAATAAAATTAATTAATTAATCCAACAAGTCACAAGTGTCCAAATAAATACAAAAATAGTCACATCTAAATCCAATTATCCAAGTAAAATTAAAATAAGCATTCATTAAAATTTTAATTATAAAATTATAGTTAGTAATCAATTAAGCATGACTTTCTTCGTCAGTAATGTCAAAAGTTATATCATATTGTTGTCACCTGTCACAAAAACTATATAAATATAATTTGCAGTCTTAGTTTTATTTTAATATGGGGTAAAAAACACAATGATTTGACAAAAAAAAAAACTAAGATAAAAAAAAAAATATCTTGAGTACTAAACTGGTTAATTTGGATTAAGCACCATAACTGAAAAACCAAATTAATATTTATAACTAAACTATCAAAATCAAAACTAATCTATTGGCAACTAAATCAAACCATAATTACTTGCTCTGGTTTAGATTTTCGATTATATCAGCTATTTGCTCACCCCTACCTATTGGGGATATTAAAATTGGTTTAAATTTTTGGAAAAATATGTTTTTTTTCCATAAAGTTTTACAAAATTGTTCAACTCATCATTATATTTTCATATATTATATATTTAGTCTCAAGGTTGATTCCCTCATATTAAATAATCTTTTCGTCTAAAATCAGGCTTTTTTTTTTTCCATTCCCTTCAATAAGGGTAAAAAGCAAGAGCGATGAGAGAGAAATATTTTTAAAAGACAAATGTTGCCCCTATGAGATACGAAATTACCCTCTATAAAGATTAAATATTTATTCTTTTTCGTTTTTTTCTTTGATATTTGTCCTCTCACTTAACGATATGAGACGCTTGGAGTCCATCGTGAGGCAATCACCATGATTCTGAGGATTAGGCTTTCCAGAAAGGATAAAAAATTGAAAGAAAAAAAAAAAGGATAATGAAGAAGAAGAAAAGGCACACAATGAACAAAGATGTAATCCTGTAAAATTAGAGCGATCATCTTCGTAGTGGCGAGCATCATTCTCGGCGTCATCAAGGGAAAGCTAGACCTGGGCGAGCGTGAGATAGTTGAGCTCATTTTCGAAGGTGTGAGTACCAAGAATCATCCCTGGTCATAGTAATTCTTGCCAAGAGGCTGCTCACAGTCCGGTAACTACTAACTGTAAGGGCCATTGAAGGCATGGGTGATAACCAGATTGCAAAGAAAATGAGTTTCTTTTTTCATATTTTGTATTCTTCGTTTATGAGCTACTTTTCTATTTCCCCCTCATTTCCTTTTCGTCTTTCCCCATTAATCTTCCTCGATTCTCTATTTGATGCTAAAGATGTGGAAAATGGAGTCGTTCTATGCCGTGCCGGAGGTGGTGGCGGTGGTGGATAATAGTATTCTTGGGTTGTTGTTGCTCTTCTTGGTGGAGAATGAGAAGTTGAGTTTGAGGAATACTAAGGGAACAAGATTTTGCTGAAATAAAATCTAAATAGTAGAGAAAAGGCAACTGTGTTCAATCTTTCTTTGTTGATGTGATTTTACCCGTTTTCTTTTTATTGTTGGTGGAGATAAGGTTTCACAGCAAGTGATATTGTTGGAGACATAGAGTTTCAATGCTTAAAGTAGTCAGACTATTAGAGAGTTTTGCCTCTTAGCTTTAGGGTATTTTTCGCTTTTTACCTTTATTTAACGAAAAAAGAATCAGATTTCGGATGGAATCACTATTTAAGGTGACCGAATCAAATTTTAAAAATTAAATATCTAATATATAACTATATATGGACGAGTTGAGTAATTTTATAAAATCCGAGACGAAAAAAAATATTTGACTCTATTTCAACTCAAAAATTTTCAATTTTAAAAATAACTTTAGTAGTATTGAGTCAAAGTTTGTAGGCAAATTTTAATTTGGCAATCTTTACTGGAAGATTTATAATTATATAGATTAGATTTGCTTAAATCGATGTATACAGGCTCATCAATTAACTAAACTAATTAAAAATAAATTTTTTAAATTTATCTTTATTTTATTTTTTTTTCAGTGAATGGTCCAAAAAATTCTCGTTTCAGTAAAGTGTTTTTTTCATTGATACTCTCCGTAAATAAACTCATACACGTTTCTAAGTAAGTCAACACCAACTTATATTAAGAACAATGCAATTATTATTAATATATTTATATCGAGACAAATGTAATTTTTAATCTAAGGGAGTTAGTTGTCGATTTATGTTGTCTGTCCAAATTAATAAGATCCATTTTTCATTTAATTAATTTGTACCTTGTTATGATTAAAAGCAAGATTGGTCAAAGAAGCTCAAAAAATCTACCAATTTGCTGCCATATATCAGTATTATATGGCAGCTAGGCAGAAACTCATGTTAATATAACATGTACAAAATTACAAAAAGATAGAAACAAGAAGTAAGCTTTCTCTAGTTATAAAAATATGCTCTCAAATTTCAACGGGTCACGACATTAATGTTTTTTGGTCGTGAGATTGATAATGAAATAATTAATAATTAATACAATGTTTTTTTTTTTATAAAAAAAATCTAGTATTTAAACTCCACGGATCTAATGAATCTAGATTCACGCTAAATAAGTTTATGACTTGAACTTGAGATCTTCCGTTAAGAAAAAAGAAACTTTTGCAATCTTATTTCACCCTTTAATAGTAATTAAATAACAATGTTAATCAAATTGAAAAAATAACAAACATATCAAAAAAAAAAAATTTCTTACCTACGCCCGGTGTATGGGTGGTCATATACACCAAGCCAACGAAACAATATATATTTTTAAAAAATGTTAGTGTTTTGTCATCAAAATTGCCCTTTCATCGTAGTAAAAAATTTTCAAGTAAAAATTATCAATTGGTAGAATCTAAATCATTTCCTATAAATAATCTATCTTCCTTTATAAGTAATCAACCTACATTAGTCATACGTATCGTTTCCATAGATCAAATGGAAACAGAAATGGATTCTTTACCTGGTGATTCAAAGTATCACGTAGTACTCTTTCCATTCATGGCAAAAGGCCATACAATTCCTCTTCTATACTTAGCTCGTCTTCTTCTTAATCGCCATGTTAAAGTTACCATCTTTACTACTCCGGCAAACCATTACTTCATAGCTAAATCTCTCTCCAACACCACTGCCTCCATTATTGACCTATCTTTCCCTAAAAATACCGGCTCTGAAATGTCTCCCGGCATCGAAAGCACCGATCAGCTTCCTTCAACGGAACTGTTCCCTTCATTTGCTCTCTCCACAAAGCTCATGCAACCGGAATTTGAACGTGCACTAAGGAATCTTCCATTTATAAACTTCATGGTCTCTGATGGATTCTTATGGTGGACTCTAGAGTCTGCTATAAAATTTGGTTTTCCAAGATTAGTGTTTTTTGGCATGTCAAACCATTCTCTGTAAAAGGATCAGATTGCTTGTGTAAATGTTTTTGTTGTATTATTCAAGGAAGCAAGATACATATTTATAGAGTTTACAGATTACATTTGAAATATAGAAAATCTCCAAATCATATCTAAACTATTTACAGTTAAACAAAATCAAATATCAGAAACTAACTAGTTTGACTTGGTACAAGAGAGTTATCCTCAATACACCCCCGCAAGATTGAGCTTCCATCAAAGATGCCAATCTTGGGTCGAAAAACACGTAATCGAACTTTGGACTGCGGCTTAGTAAGCAAATCAGCAAGCTGATCCTGACTAGAGATATGTTGAACAACAAGTTGACCAGAAGTTACCTTCTCACGGACAAAATGATAATCAAGAGATAAATGCTTCATGCGAGAATGGAAAACAGGATTAGCACAGAAGTATGTAGCCCCAATATTATCACACAAGATTAATGGCTTATAAATAACTGTAGGCTGGAGTTCTTGAAGCAAACTTTGAAGCCACGAAACCTCAGACGTTGTGGCTGCTACTGATCGATACTCGGCTTCTGTGGAAGACCGAGCAACAGTCCGCTGTCGTTTTGAATGCCAAGACACTGGTGCAGTACCTAAAAAAATAACATATGCACTTGTAGAAAGCAAAGTGTCTTTATCACCCCCCCAATCAGCATCTGAGAAAGCTGTAATTGAAAACTTTTTACAAGGACGAAGATGTAAACCATGATAAGCAGTACCTTTGAGGTACCGGAGAACTCGTTTCAGTGCTTGCCAATGTAGTTCAGTGGGCTGATGCATGAACTGAGATAGCCTATTGACAGCAAAACAAATATCGGGTCGGGTGAAGGAAAGATATTGCAAGGATCCAATTATACTGCGATATTGTTTCAGATCAACTGCAGTACTGCCATCATTGAGACGAAGAGCAGTCACTGAACTTATAGGAGAGCCAACAGATTTTGCATCTTCCATTCGACATCGCTTGAGCAAATCAAAGATATATTGATGCTGAGATAACAGAAGCCCACCATTAAACTGATTAACAGAGATGCCAAGGAAATAATGCAATTGTTGTGGATCTTTAATGGAAAATTTATTGGCCAAACTCAACAAGAAATCTGAAATAAGCTGATTATTATTGCCAGTAACAATAAGGTCATCCACATAAACAAGAAAATATATCACAGAACCGGCAGCCGAATAAATGAAAAGTGAAGCATCTGCTTTGGAATTTTTGAACCCAAATGATAATAAAAACTGCGAAAGAGCTGTATACCAGACCCTAGGTGCTTGCTTCAACCCATATATCGACTTGTGCAGTTTACAAACAAAGGAGGAATGAGTCTTATCAACAAAACCAGGAGGTTGAACCATGTATACCTCTTCAGTAAGCGGTCCATGAAGGAACGCATTATTGACATCTAACTGTTGCAAATTCCAGCCATTGGTCAAAGCGATAGTCAAGACAACACGAATAGTAACCGGTTTGACAACAGGACTGAATGTGTCAGTAAAATCTTGGCCTGGACGTTGTTGAAATCCTTTCGCGACTAGTCTCGCTTTATGTCGAGCAACACTACCATCGGGATTCCGTTTGATACGGAAGACCCACTTGCATCCAACAGCATTCTTACCTGTAGGTAAAGGAACAAGACTCCATGTGCGATTCTGTAACAAAGCATTAAATTCAGCAGATAAAGCAGCTCTCCAATTTTTATCTGTTAGAGCTTGAGTGACACAAGTTGGCTCATCAAACGAAGGTGGTGGATGTTTAACAGAAGAGTGAAGTTGCTTTGGTCGAAAAATGTTGTTCATAGACCGTGTCGTCATAGAATGTACACGAGTTGGTAAAACTGGCTCAGGTGAGGGAGAAGCAGAATTTGTTGGATTTTGGTGTGGAGAGGTTACTTCTGGTGGTGACGTTAATGGAGATGGAGTAGAAGAGCTAGGTGGAAGATTGGATTGCCCATCAGTCAAAGAAGAAGGAGATGATAGTTGTACCTGAGTAGTCGACGGCGAATCCACCAATTCACCAACCTGTTGTAAATATGTAGTGCTGTGGGTAACTGGAACATGATAAAAGGAAGGAGTTTGGGTAATGGAATTTAGCCAAGAAGGCTTAGCAGAGTTAGCAACACGTGGGAGACTTAAATTATGAGAGACATAAGGAAAGATGGACTCTTCAAAATTCACATGTCTAGAAACGTATGTTTTTCCAGTTTTAAAATCAAAGCAAAGATAGGCACTTTGAGTAGAAGAATACCCTAAAAAGATACACGGAAACGACTTTTGTTGTAATTTATGACGCGTATATGGCCGTAGCCAAGGAAAGCAAAGACAACCAAAGACCCGTAGTTTTAAATAATTTGGGGAAGTTTGAAAGAGTTCCTGATAAGGAGAAGACATAGAGAGTACTGGTGTAGGTAGACGATTAATTAAGTAACAAGCTGTTTGAAAGGCATGGGACCAAAATTGAACAGGAAGAGAAGCTGTTTGTAGTAAAGTGAGACCAGTCTCAACTAAGTGCCTATGTTTCCTTTCAGAAATGCCATTATGTTGTGGCGTATGAGGAGGAGTAAGTAAATGTTGTATACCATGGGAGGCAAGAAAGGATTTGAGAGCTAGAAACTCACCACCTCCATCTGTGTAGAGACGAACAATAGATTTTTGAAATTGTTTTTCAACTTGAGCTTTAAATGTTTGAAAAATAGACGAAACATCAGATTTGTGTTTAATTGGAAACAACCATGTATAACGAGTATAATGGTCTACAAAAATAACATAAAAACGAAAACCATCAATTGAATTAATAGGGGCAGGACCCCAGACATCAGAATACACAAGATCTAAAGGTGATTTGGACGACAACGACGATTCCCCAAAAGGTAATCGATGACTTTTATTACAAGAGCAAGACTCACAAAATGAATTACTAGAAGAGATAATAAAGGAATTATTTTTTGATAAATGAGACAAAACTTTGGTAGACGGGTGACCAAGACGATGATGCCAGTTGACCACAACACTAGCAGCAGCTGTAGGTGTGGTGAACAGTGAACGAGCCGCCATTGGCCACTCATACACGCCATCTTTATTCTTCCCTTGAATGAGAGGCACCCCCGTGTTGAGATCTTTCACCTTAAAAAGAAAAGGAAAAAATTCAATGGAAACATTATTGGAAATACAAAATTGGGCAACAGAGATGAGATTTTTTTTCATGGTAGGAACACATAAAACATCAGATAATTTGAAGGAGAGAGAAGAATGATTAAGATTTGTTTGTCCTGTGTGTGTTATATTCAAACCTGAGCCATTACCAATAAGTATTTCGTCAGGGCCTGTGTATTCGGAATGAACAGACAAGTTACCAAGATCACTTGTGACATGATGGGAAGCTGCAGAATCAAGAAGCCAGGGGGAGGAGCTAGGATTCGAGGTCATTGTGGCATTAGCAGTTGGATTTGGAGTTGATCGTTTTTTTATCTTGAAGCAGTCTTTGGCCGAATGACCAAACCGATCACAGTATTGACATTGAATTTGCAATTCTCCATTGTTGCGTGGTTGAGAAGAACGAGAGGATTGTCCTCTATATAGATTGAAGCTGTTGCCATTGTTTTGAAAGGATTTTCGGGTCTGGTAGTTGCGTCTTGTAGCATTGGCTTGAATGGAAATTTCAGGGGAATTTTCTTTTTTAAGAACATGTTCAAAGTCCAGGAGTTTTTCATGTAGTTCTTCAAAAACAATGGGTGTTTCTCGTGCTCGAATGGCAGTGGTTAGTTCTCGAAATTCGGATCCAACACCATTTAGAATGTGAATGGTGAGATCATCATCAGATAAAGGCTTATCAATGAGAGCAAGCTCATCAGCAGTGGATTTAAGAGATTGAAGGTAATCAAAAACAGATTTGGTGCCACGAGGCTGTGAGAGTCTTTCTTTGAGATGCATGACTCGAGAACGGGACTTATTCGCAAAGCGTAAGGCTAGCTTATTCCAAGCCTCAGCTGATGTTTTTGACGAAGAAATAAGAGTAACCAGTGATTCAGAAACAGAAGCGAAAATAGCATGAAGAAGAAGATTATCTTGACGAAACCAAAGAGCATAAGCAGGATTGACGGAAACGGTTTCGCCATTGGTGAGGATGGAGGGTGGACATGGCAACGTGCCATCAATGTAGCCAGTGAGGTCAAGACCAATTAAAAGGGCATAAAATTGAGCACGCCATGAGGGATAGTTAAGGGTGGTTAATTTAAGTGGAAGCTGAGTGGCAGCATTGATGGTAATCAGAGTATTTTCGGAATTAACAGGAATTGTTGTAGAAGCAACTTGAGGAGTTGTAGCCATTGTAGGATCTAAAGAAAAAAAACTCGTTTGAGTATTTTGGGCTCTGATACCATAAAAGGATCAGATTGCTTGTGTAAATGTTTTTGTTGTATTATTCAAGGAAGCAAGATACATATTTATAGAGTTTACAGATTACATTTGAAATATAGAAAATCTCCAAATCATATCTAAACTATTTACAGTTAAACAAAATCAAATATCAGAAACTAACTAGTTTGACTTGGTACAAGAGAGTTATCCTCAATACTCTGTGCATGGGCAAAGCTGTTAATGATAATAAGCTTTTCTCTGGGCCTGAGTCGGTCCATGACCTAATTACAGTAACTCCATTTCCATGGTTAAAGGTAACTAAATCTGATTTTGAGCCTTTCTTTTATGAACCTAATCCAAAAGGTGATTTCTTTGAGCTTGTAACATTAGCATTTGGAGCTGCAGCAAACAGTCAAGGTTATATAATGAATAGTTTCTATGAGCTCGAACCAGTTTTTATTGACTATTTGAATAGTAGTCTTGGTCAACCCACTATTTGGTGCGTTGGTCCCTTGTGTCTGGCTGAGCCAGAGCCGGACACAAGGGTCCGACATCAACCAGACAAAAAACGCTATTGGATTCAATGGCTAGATCAAAAGTTGAAGCAAGGCCGCTCTGTTTTATATATAGCATTTGGTACTCAAGCAAAAGTTTCATCGGCGCAGCTAACGGAAATAGCAAATGGATTAGAAGAATCTAAGGTAAATTTTTTGTGGGTAATCAGAGAAACTCAAGAAGCTCAATTAGAAGACGGATTTGAAGAAAGAATTAAGGAAAGAGGAATCATAGTAAAAGAATGGGTTGATCAAAGGGAGATATTGAAACACAAGAGTGTTGAAGGGTTTTTGAGTCATTGTGGATGGAATTCTGTATTGGAGAGTATATGTGCAGGAGTGCCAATTCTCGCATGGCCTATGATAGCTGAACAACCTTTAAATGCAAGAATGGTTGTGGAGGAAATTAAGGTAGGGTTGAGAGTTGAGACGTGTGATGGATCAGTAAGAGAGTTTGTAACAAGGGAAGGATTGGTGAAAATGGTTAAGGAGCTAATGGAGGGAGAGATGGGAAAGAAAGTTAGGGAGAAGATGAGAGAAGTTGCAGCGATGGCAAAGGGAGCTCTGGAAAATGAAAATGGATCCTCCAGCCAAACGTTGGACATGCTTATCCATAAGACTTTTGCAAGAAAAATTTACATAGATCACCTTAGTGAAACTTAATCATAAATTTTATTTTAAAGATGAAAATCATTTTTCTGTACCGGAAAAAAAAAATCATCTGTCTCCTCCGATTGATACACTTTGTTTTTTTCATTTGTCTCAAATTATGGCCTGCTGACCATTTTAATAAATTACTAATCATGTTAAATCTCTATTACATCCATATTTAATGTTATATATTAAAAAAATATATTTTATTTATCAATTACATTTTATTTTTCAATGTTATTATTTGTTGACAATAAAAAATATGGGTATTCAATGCATATTAATCAACTTTAAACATTAAATTAATTTTAGTTGATGTAAATAGTAAAGTAAGGGCGTGCAAATTTATATTTTTAACTAAAATAACTAATTTCTCTTAATTCTTATGAAATAAAAAGTGTGTCTATCTATTGGGATAAAAAAAAAAAATAAATTTAGGTAAATTATTAATAAGTTCTTGAAGTATTGTCAAATTAATTACTCTGTGTCTCTATTTTGAAGAATCAATTGTAATATCCTTAAATTTAGTATCCCTTGAACCAAGAGGTCTTTCTGTAAAAAAAAAAAAAAAAAAAAAAAAATCCTTTTCACTGTTAATCTTGTGAAAAAAGTATAATTTTAATTTTATACATGCTTCTAGCTATATATGTATGATGTTGTATTCATCTTTAAAAAAAAGAAACAAAAAAAAATGTTGTATTTATCTTTAAGTTTTTGGTTGCTAATATGATAAAATTCAATGACCCTTAATTATAAAAAGATTTTCAACTAAAAACTTGTTCCGCAATCAGGTTTAAGATAACTTTTAACGTTTTACTCAAGTCAAAGCTCTATCTCTCTTAATTGTACCATTCAATAGTAACATAGGTTTTATAATAACATTAATTGAGTGAATTTTAGTGAAACCCTATAAGTTAAAGGACACAATGAGTAAAACTCTATAAGTTCAGGGGCTAGTTTATAAATTTTGCTAAAAAAATTGGATATCTTAATTTTTTAAAAAAATTTTAGTGAAGCCCATTGTCCTCCTTGGCCCATTGCTCCCTCTATCCCTGCCGTTCCTCCTTCTGGTCTTCATCAGATGCTTAATGCAGATTCAGTTGGTGCTATTTGTCCTACATTAGCTGTCGTTTAGTGGGCATTTCTACCCTCCTTTTATTAAAAAAAAAAATGCAAATATTTTAATACAAAAATTATTGTAGATTTCTTTTTTTGAGTATTGCAGGAAGAATTTGATTTCAACCTAATTTTATTATAGGCCCTATATGCATTTATCGTAATAAGAAATTTAGCTTTTTAGTGATAAATAAGATTTCCATTGATAATTATCGACTAATTAGTGATTTAATGTTTAAAAAAATAGTTATTTTAATATACTGACGGATTAAAGATGGAAAATTTAATTTCAAAATTAAAAAGTTAAACAAATGCAGAATTTTTTATTGTGTACATAAATTTGCAAATGAAATTTATTGAATAAAAATATATGTTCTAACATGAAATACTTTCTTAAAAAATAAAAGCATATGTTTATCTTTGTTTGATTGAATACTCATTCATAATTTAGAGGGGTGAGGGAACAGCTTTTTTCTTACTCCATAGTAACCCTTTGTTTCGATGATAGTATTTTTTGGAAGGAAGGAAAATAACTATGAAAATATGGAGGGAAATATATTTTTCCTTGTCCGGCTCATATATTTTGAATCTCTCCAATCTGGAGAACAAATAATAGAAAAAAAGTTAGAATTTCACTCATTTTTATTAGATACCTAAATGTCTCAATTAATTAATAAATTTTAACGTTTTCTAACATAACCCATTATTTAATAAGGATATAATGTCAATTTTCAATTATAATATATTCTTTCCTCTATAATTTTACATTTTCCAAATAAAAGAAAATAAATCTATTTTATTTATTTTATTGTATTCAAACACAAGGTGGAAAATAACTATGGAAACAAAATTGACAATTGCTCATTATTTTCCTCCATATTTTTCTTCTTCCAATATTTTCCTTCCTTTCTTTTCCAAACAAAGGGTAAATGTCTGATTTCCCTGTCAATAAATTGTTGGGCGAGCATTCAGTCAATTTGATTTAAATCAAATTGAATCATCTCAAATCATTTTTTTTTTTTTCAAATTTCTTTGAATTGAACCGGATCAAATCAAATTAATACAGTTAAATTTTTATCTTTTTTTTTTCAGAGTCTTCAAATGTGATAAGTGTTATTTTTATAGTATTTTTAATGTAATTTTTATTAAAGTTTTTAGTATTTTTAATTACTTTATTTAGTTTTTATCTTAATTTTATTTATGTTTTTATATAAAAGCTTCCTTGAATCATAATTCACTTGATCTTAAGGAATTTGTAGGGTTTTTGCACAGAAAAGGACAAAATGAAGCAAAAATATTTGAGCACACTCAGCCCGTGCCAATCAGCACAACCGTGCTAAAACCAAGGAAAATCAACCAAAGAGTCAGACCCTGGCGCGCCCCAGACCGTGCGTCCAAGCACGCCCGTGCTAAATACCAAGTGCTGATTTAAGTCAAAATTTCCAACCATTCCTTATCATTTTCATGAACTCACCTTGGATACTTTCTTGACATGCAAATCAAGTTCTAATCTATGCACATGGAAGAGACAAGATTGAGAGAAATTTAAGGCCTAATGAGAACTTTATTCCCTAAACAAGGTGGAATTTATTCCCTAAACAATGTAGAATTTCTCTCGCAAGAAGTCTATATAAAGAGAAGAAGGATCCCAATTCATCCCATCATCTCATCTTTCATCTCATATATCTCTCTTTCTCTTAGTCTTGTACATAGTTTTATTTTCTTTAGAAGTTAAGTATTCAAGAGTTGTGCAAAGTTTCAAGGAATCCATCCAAGCACTAGTTCTTATTTCTAAACTCTTAATCTTGTTTATTTCTTTCATTATTCTTACTGATTATGGAATATTTATCAAGTATTATTGAGTTTTATTTAAGTACTATGTGTAACTAAAATCTTATACTAGGGGTTTGATGTAGCTTAATCTCTTTTCCAATTTATGCAATTAGATTTATTTTTCCTTATTCAAGTTATGATTTATTAATGAACTTAATGCTTCTAGGCAGAATTTTCCCCTAGATTGATTTATTTTAATTATCACTATCGGAAGAAGGATCTTTGATAAGAAAAGGTTAATAAAACACATGAGAATAATAACTTGATGCGGAAGCTATATGGTTTGACTCATGGGGGTTTTTATGATTTATCAACCTTAAATTGTAAATTCATAAATAACTACATAACTTAATGATTTAATTCATATTTGATTGCACTATTGGAAGATAGGTAATTAAATAGAATTAAAATAGCTAGCAATACATCGGAAGGGCTTGTTAGTGAATTCAGAGTTGTTTCCCCTACTTGAATAATTAAATTAATTAATGAACTAATGAAATAAATTGGAGAGAATTAAGTGAAATCAAAACCCCTAGTAGTTTCAATTCCTTGATTTCTTTTAATCAATTTTTGTTTACTTGACTCTTGTTTATTTTACATTTATAAAAACAATTCTCTCAATTATCGTTTAAATAATAACAAGATAACATAATTTTGGTATTTGGATTACAATCCTCGTGGGAACGATATCTTACTCATCATATATTACTTGTAGCGATTCGTACACTTGCTAAATAACTTTTCGGACGGAAGGACCTTTCAATTAGATGGAGTTAAACCTGAGGAACTAGTTAGATATTTGCGCAAAACTTGGGATTAGTTAAATAATTATGTAAAACCTGAGGGACTACATAATAATTTTTCCTTATAGTCCACGTCAGCTAGGGAGGGGTGTTTTAGTCTTTTAGTTTATAATTAACGGAAAAAAATCAACTTTTCGGACGGAATGACCTTTTAATTAGACGGAGTTAAACCTGAGGGACTAGTTAGATATTTGCGTAAAACTTGGGATTAGTTGGATAATTATGTAAAAACG
The DNA here is from genome assembly GCF_041381405.1 of Jatropha curcas. NCBI lineage: Eukaryota > Viridiplantae > Streptophyta > Magnoliopsida > Malpighiales > Euphorbiaceae > Jatropha > Jatropha curcas. The sequence goes on from NC_143161.1 coordinate 8,064,102, forward strand.
GAGGGACTAAATAATAATTTTCCCTTAAATTAATTGTTCTCCGAAGCTAATTATTTTTTCAGCTTAAATTTTAATTTTTAACTTAACATCATTCTTTGATTTAACTATTTGTTTCTAAGATTATAAACACTAATTTTTTTGTGAATTCTATGATATATAGATGTGTTTTAATCAAAATTTATTTAACCTTGGCATTCCTAGAACAAATTAAAATTCCCTTCAAGACAAAAATTTTTAATGCTTACATTTATAAAGAGATGATTTAGGCATTCTTTGTTAAAACTTCATATTTAGCCTATACCACCTAAGTTAAAGTATGACCCTTGCAACCAATTTGAAGCCTATATCAAAAATTTATTGTTCACCCATATTTAAACCTAGCCATTAAACCAAATTAATTTTCTACCTTAAGTACAATAATGTGTAATTGAAGGATTTAATTTTTATTAAAACATAGCAACAAAGGGAGAAAATTTCAATAATACTAGCAAATGAGGAAAGCTAAAAAAGATAAAATAAAATAATAAAAAAAAACAAAAAGAAAATAAAAAATAAAAAAATAAAAAAAAAAGAAGAAGAAACACCCCATAAGAGAAGCAACTAATCAAGAATTCAAGTTTGGGGAATTTTAGCAAGGGAGAAATTATCAAAAGTGCTATGAAGAGACCTTGCCAAAAATTACCTCTAATTTTGAGCTAGTAAGGAACTTCAATTTAATCTCCCTTTACAAATAAAATTTTTTAATATAAATAAAAATCCTGATATTAAACATTTTTTGTACTTTTGTCTACCATGTTATCTTTTTCTTTGTTTAGCTAAAATTATACCCCTAAAACTCCATTACAACCTAAATAAAGACCTTTTGATCTTTTAAATTGTATGCATTATAATTGTGGAGAAGGGATGACTAATTTTGCCTATGGGATTGTTGAACTTGTATTTAAACCTCTTATTTTAAGGTTAAATATTTTTGTGAAAATTCATACTCTATCTTTCATAAATTGAATAATTATTAGTGTTAAAAATCTTGTTAACTTATGTTTAAATTAAGGAATGTGTTTTATTAAAAATTGAATTTGTTTGCTAGAATATAATTAGCATAGGAAACACATGATTTGTTCTCATGTTAATGACCTTTGATACTTATTGAAATTGTGAATAATTATTTCCTACTATATTAAGCTAGCTTTGTTAGTTTTTAATTTTGTTGCTTGAGGACAAGCAATGGTTTAAGTTTGGGGAATTTTGATAAGTGTTATTTGTATAGTATTTTTAATGTAATTTTTATTAAAGTTTTTAGTATTTTTAATTACTTTATTTAGTTTTTATCTTAATTTTATTTATGTTTTCATATAAAAGCTTCCTTGAATCCTAATTCATTGATCTTAAGGAATTTGTAGGGTTTTTGCACAGAAAATGACAAAATGAAGCAAAAATATTTTAGCACACTCAGCCCGTGCCAATCAGCACGACCGTGCTAAAACCAAAGAAATTCAAGCAAAGAGTCAGACCCTGGCACGCCCCAGACCGTGCGTCCAAGCACGCCCGTGCTAAATACCAAGTGCTGATTTAAGTCAAAATTTCCAACCATTCCTTATCATTTTCATGAGCTCACCTTGGATACTTTCTTGACATGCAAATCAAGTTCTAATCTATGCACATAGAAGAGACAAGATTGAGAGAAATTTAAGGCCTAATGAGAACTTTATTCCCTAAACAAGGTGGAATTTATTCCCTAAACAATGTAGAATTTCTCTCGCAAGAAGTCTATATAAAGAGAGGAAGGATCCCAATTCATCCCATCATCTCATCTTCCATCTCATATATCTCTCTTTCTCTTAGTCTTGTGCATAGTTTTATTTTCTTTAGAAGTTAAGTATTCAAGAGTTGTGCAAAGTTTCAAGGAAACCATCCAAGCAATTTTATCACTATTTCTTATTTCTAAACTCTTAATCTCGTTTATTTCTTTCATTATTCTTATTGATTATGGAATATTTATCAAGTATTATTGAGTTTTATTTAAGTATTATGTGTAACTAAAATCTTATACTAGGGGTTTGATGTAGCTTAATCTCTTTTCCAATTTATGCAATTAGATTTATTTTTCCTTATTCAAGTTATGATTTATTAATGAACTTAATGCTTCTAGGCAGAATTTTCCCCCAGATTGATTTATTTCAATTATCACTATCGGAAAAAGGATCTTTGATAAGAAAAAGTTAAGAAAACACATGAGAATAATAACTTGATGCGGAAGCTATATGGTTTGACTCATGGGGATTTTTATGATTTATCAACCTTAAATTGTAAATTCATAAACAACTACATAACTTAATGATTTAATTCATATTTGATTGCACTATTGGAAGATAGGTAATTAAATGGAATTAAAATAGCTAGCAATATATCGGAAGAGCTTGTTAGTGAATTCAGAGTTGTTTCCCCTTACTTGAATAATTAAATTGATTAATGAACTAATGAAATAAATTGGATAGAATTAATTGAAATCAAAACCCCTAGTAGTTTCAATTCCTTGATTTCTTTTAATCAATTTTTGTTTACTTGACTCTTGTTTATTTTATATTTATAAAAACAATTCTCTCAATTATCGTTTAAATAATAACAAGATAACATAATTTTGGTATTTGGATTACAATCCTCGTGGGAACGATATCTTACTCATCATATATTACTTGTAGCGATTCGTACACTTGCGAAATAAGCTATCAAAATGGAATCTAAAAGTTTAGTTTTTCGTATATTAACTAAAAGATAGAATCGATTATGAAAATATTGAATTGGTTCGAACAGAATCAACATGATTTGGTTTTTGGTTAACCCAACCACACTCGATTGTAATGATTTGTGGGATAAACTTGTTTGTAAACTAATTAATGGCAAGCTAGAAAATGAAGGAATATATGAATTATATTACTTTCTCCATTCCACTTTAATAGCAATAAAAGGACATTTTACTTTGTTTCACTTTAAATGCTCATTTAGGTTTTTGAGAGTATATTAATAAATTTTTTTCAATTTTATCCATATTTATTATGTGTAATTCATTTTTTATTTACATTTATTTTTATTTTTTATCATTGCTTTAATTGTAGTTAAATTAAAATTTTGGCTACACCTAACTAAAATTTTTTCATTATATCAAGGCATGAAAAAATGAAATGAAATAGTTATGGTGGTGCTTTAATATGAGATAAAATTAGCATTCGTTTCGTAGTAAAATTAAATGGAGAAATTTTAATTTTAAAAAGGAAAATTTAGGCATTGTACTATGTATTTTTAGAAAATCAATGTATTTCAATCGTTTTCTTAATTCTTGTAAAAAGATGAAATGCTATTATTAAAGTGGAATGGATGGAATATTACTATGGTTTTTTCTAAATAAATGGAGTTATTTCTTTAACTTTCACATTTACAAAAATTAGACTTATTTACCAAATCAATTTAATACAGTTATTTGGTGTAAATAAGGATATTATTGTTATTTTCTGAGAAAAAAAGGAAAAATTAGTGAAAAATTACAATATTTTTATCAAATGACTATTCAATTTTAACTTGATGTATATATCATTCCATATACTAGGTGTACGTAAGTATTTTTATTTTTCATAAATTAAATGTGAATGAGAAAGAAAACATTAATTTTGTGGGAAAAAATGTAGGAAAATTGTGATTCTAACAACTATAAACTTTTATGTGCATACAACATTAAGGATATATTTGGTTTATCCTGGAAATAAAGTGAAAATAAATATTTAAGTCTAAAAAATGTGTTTCAAGTTTTTCTATAGTTAAATAAAGAATAATGGTATTATCATGATAATTATTTCAAAAATAGATATTATATAAAATAAATACATTCTTAAAATATAGTAAAAAGTATCATCAAATATTTAAATTTCCTAAAACTAGTAAGAAATTGGATTTTTTTTTTTAAAAAAAAAAATTTGATGAGGATGGGCAATGGCACATTAGGACATTTTAGTGTTTTTAGTATTTTCTCTGTTGAAACTTTGAAAGTCATGTGTAGTTCACGTTATTTTAGGCCAGTTAATTAAAATTTTCCCAACTCATCCAATACTGCATTAATGGTAGGTCCAACTGACCTATTCACGAAAAATATGTTTTAATTAATTATTTATATATCAGCTTAAATTATAAATATTTGGTAACAATAATTATTTAATTAGTTATTTAATTTAAAATAATAAAAAATAACATTAGTTGTTTTACTAGTTAAATAAAAAAAAAAGAGTATAACTGTTAATTAGTTATTTAATTTAAGATGATAAAAAAGATATTAATTGTTTAACTAGTTAAATTTTAAAAAAGAACGAGCATGGTTCTAAAAAAAAAAAAAATTAATATATGTGAAACTATAAATATTAAAGTGGTCAACATTTGATAAACAACTAATTCAATATCTAAAAGCTATTATAAATATAATTATTAAATAAATAGAGGTGATCAAAATACTAGTAAAAGCTATTTCCGGATATAGCTTTACAGTTTATATACAAAAATTTTCATTCAGATATTAAAGTAAAAAGTTTTAAAAATTTCGAAAACCAAATTCAAAATTATCTCAAGAAAAAAATAATGAGAATTATTTGAAAAATATATATTAGTTAAAAAATTATTCTTAAAATATCGAAAGTATCAAAAAAAAATTTTTTTTTAATTGCTATCTTTTTTTGTTTGTTCTTTTTTATGAATCTTAAAAACACTTTTTCTTCAAGAGTGAAAAGGACGTTAGCTCACAGTTGTTAGTTCCGTGGAGTATACTTATTATTATTATTATTTTTTTTTTTTTTTGGATTCTAAGGCTTTCGTGTACGGAAATTACTTACCCACTGTTTTTTTTCTTTATAAGAAAGCTCTCAAACAGAACAAAAACGCGCAGAAAATGACACACCCATTCCCTTCTCATCTTCCACTATAAAAATTCTGCAACTGCCAAGTATAATTCCGAAACTGTGAATTTAACTTCTATCCATTAAAACTATGGGTGAAATACAAAATATGAACTCCAAATTCACAAATTATCATGTAATTTTATTCCCTTTTATGTCCAAAGGCCACACCATCCCACTCCTCCACTTAGCCCACCTCCTACTCCGCCGTAGCATTGTAATCACTGTTTTTACAACTCCGGCGAACTATCCTTTCATTGCTGACTTTCTTTCCAATACCACTGCCTCTATCATCGTCCTTCCTTTCCCACAAAATAATCCAGAAATTCCTTCTGGTGTTGAAAGCACAGACAAACTCTCTTCTATGTCGTTGTTTCACCTTTTTAGCCTTGCCACCAAACACATGCAACCAGACTTTGAACGAAAACTTGAAACTCTTCGGTCATCGGTTAACTTTATTGCGTTTGATGGGTTTCTATGGTGGGTTGCTGAGTCTGCTATGAAGTTTGGTATTCCAAAACTGTTATTCTTAGGTTCGAATAATTATTCTTCATGTCTCTTAAAAGCTGTATTAGAAGATGGCCTTCTGTCAAGGCCTGAGTTAGATAATGACGAGTTAATGACTGTGAGACAGTTTCCATGGATAAAGGTCAATAGAAATGACTTCGACCCATTATTTACTGGCGCTGAACTAAAGGGTCCTCCTTTGGAGCATCTGTCAAAGGTAAACATAGCACATTCACTATGCGATGGTTTTATAACAAATAGTTTCTACCAACTTGAATCTATTTTGGTTGATTATTGGAACACTCGTAATAAACAAAAGTCCTGGTGTGTGGGGCCATTATGTCTAGCCAAGAAATTACAGAAAATAGAAAGAGACGAACCATTTTATAAGAAACCCAGTTGGATTCGGTGGTTAGACCTAAAGTTAAATGAAGGAAGCTCAGTCTTGTACGCAGCTTTTGGATCTCAGGCTGAGATCTCGCAGGAACAATTAAATGAGATAGCAAATGGGTTGGAAGAATCTAAGGTGAACTTTTTATGGGTGATAAGGAAAAAAGAGTCAGAACTTGGAGAAGGCTTCTTAGAAAGAGTAAAAGAAAGAGGAATTATAGTGAGAGATTGGGTTGATCAAATGGAAATATTGATGCATAAGAGTGTTAAAGGGTTTTTAAGTCATTGTGGATGGAATTCGGTTTTGGAGAGTTTATGTGCAGGAGTACCAATTCTTGCATGGCCTATGATGGCTGAACAACACTTAAATGCAAGAATGGTAGTGGAGGAGATTAAAGTTGGATTGAGAGTGGAGACATGTAATGGGTCTGTGAGAGGATTTGTGAAGAAGGAAGGTTTAACGAAGATGGTAAAGGAGTTGATGGAAGGAGAGAAGGGGGCAGAGGTAAGAGAAAAGATGAAAGAGGTTTCTAACATGGCGAACAAAGCGATGGAGGAAGGGACTGGATCGTCATGGCGTACGTTAGATAACCTTATTGAGGAGATTTGTAGTAGCAAACAAGATAGTCAAATAGTAATTAATTAGTGCTATATATTAGCCTGCATGCCTAATACAATCAATAAGAACACTTGAGGGTTGCAAGACTCTTGATGTTCGGAGTTCATGCTCTCTTAATGCTGGATCTTTTAATCTATATTTGCACGTTATTTGTTCGTAATCATTATGTATTCATATTTAATTTTTTATATAATATTTTACTAATTTCTTTATCCTGATAATATGATACTATAAATCAGTTATATTACTAAAAATCTCAAGTGATGTTTGGTTCGTCATGTAATTAAATGATGATTTTACTACATGATTAATTATAACGTGTGGACAAATTTCATTTTACACACTCTAATGTAACAGGGATTCTAATCCCATCCTCATCACTTAAAATGATAGAATATCTCCAGAAAAAAAATATATATATGTATTGCCAGTTACATCAATTACATGTAATACCAATTATTTCAAGCCACCCAGATCAAAACACATACTCCTTCCGTTCTATTTTATTTACATGGTTTGACAAAATACGCATGTTAAGAATTTAGTCAACAAAAGTTAGTTTGTGCTTCGTTACCTTTAATAACTCATTAAGATATTAATAAAAACTCTTTATTTAATAAATAATTATAAAAGTTATTATAGAAAAAAATAATTTTTTACATATATAAATTTAGAAACCTTACAAATATTTTAAAATATCCAAAAAAAGAAATAACAATCAAACGAAATGAAACGAATGGAGTATTTTTTAACAGTATTGCCTCACTACCTTCTCAACCATTCTACCACCACCATCTCAACTACTCTCCTACCATCACTGCTGCCGCCATCTCAACCACTCTACCACTGCCACCATGTGGTTGTTGGTGGTGGTGCTTCTACGTACCTAGGGGCGGCATTAAACGGGTATGGGTAACACCTAATATTATCGCTTGAAAGATGTGAAGCCAGCAGTATAACAATTGGCCGTAGAGGCAAATGCTGAAACTACAGCTATTCTGTATAATTTATCAGGGCAAAATATTATTAATTTCAATTTGAAGCACAAGTGCTCGCATTAAGTATTAACAAACTCCAATGTACAAAGTAGTTTGTCTCTCTCAAAATCTAAATTTATATTATCAAATTCTCGCATCTCACATTTGCTTTAATCATCTCTTTATTTTTTCAAATTGATGGAAAGTGATTAAGGATTATGGTTTTATGTCCCTATAATCTAATTTAGAGAGCTATGTTAGTTATAGTGTGAGGTAAGGTACTTTTAATTAATTATAGTACTCTTATAGTTTGATAATTTATGAGTTTGATTGCGATATTACTGACTCTGTTTATTTTTGGAAAATAACTAACGTTTGAAAAATATTTTCTAAGGATGAAAATATTTTCCATATGATTTATTTTCCATTGTTTGGTTGCAATATTGAAATTAGTTAAAAATATTAAAATTGTTAACTCATAAGACCATAATAATAATAATAATAATAATAATTTGGTATTTTAAAAATTTTACTATTAAATATGAGAATAATGCCAAAAAAAGGTAAATTATGAAAGTCACCGATCACCGGTGATAGTGGCCGGTGGTGAATGATAAGTGATGGTAATAGCTATCAATGATTAAAAAATTAAAAAAATATGGATTTAAAGGTTATAATTAGTTTGATAAAATTCGAAAAATGATTTACAATCTTAAAAATAAAAAGTCATTTTTTTTAAAATGACTTAATTTTTTGCTGACTTGGAAAATATTTTCCATTAACTTATTTTTCTAAACACCCTAAATAATGAAAAATTATAAAAAGTAAAGGGATATTGACATTTAAACATCTTATTAATATTTTGGTTTTTACTGTGACGGCAACCACTCTAACTGACAAATCTTCTTGAATACATGGACTACACCTAAACAAGTTCTTCACGCAACCGATTTAGTTTTTATGTTATTATTTCCCCCTTCGGGCTAAATTTTAAAGGCCTAAACTTATCACATATTACTTTTATATATCACAATTAACAAAAAATATAAAACAAATACTTAAACAGTTTGGTTCCATAAGAAGCTTTAGCTTTTTTCTTTTTTCTTTTTTCTTTTTTTTTTTTTTGGAAAATAAGAAGCTTTATCTTAGTTTTTATACAATATAATATAACATTTTTTAAAATAATGAAGATGTTTGGCTCGTGATGACTCTGACACAATAAAAATCTTAGTTTGTTGAATTACAGTAATGCCCTTCTTGAATTTTGACGGGAAATGGTGCACTAAAAGAAAGAAAAAAAAGTAATAATTTCTTGTGTTGGATAATGTGAATGCAGATTTTTCACTGTTGCATGTAAAAAGAATGTAGCCTGCATGTTACACACGTGGAATGACGGGGAAGGGTGCTTATGAATTATATGACTTTTAATTATTGTGAAATTTTTTTTAGGATAAATAGTAGGATAATGATAGATGCCCTGATTCCTTCCAATACACAGGCAAGTATTTAAAATTTGTGGTGGGCCATCTTAGAAACTGTCTACTTTAGGTAATAAATATTGAAAGAGGGGTATATTTGGAATTAGCAATTTAAATGAAAGGCAGCAAATTACTTTTTCTTATGCACCGCCACTCTCCATCCAAGCTAAGACGCATTTCTATGGCTTCCTTCGTAGATCCAAAAATAAATTTAACAGAGAAAATAAAAAGTTAAATAAGTAGCTAAATTTTAAAGATCATGTTGCATCAGCATCCTCTCCACTGCCAAATGCTACTGCATCCTCTCCTTCATCACTTTAATTTTTTCATTTTTCTATGTGGATTTTGCTATACAAATATTTGATTTGACTTTGGTTTTGGAATTTGTATATAAATCTGTGCTGATTTGCATTCTTACCCCCAAAAAAAAAAAAAAAACTTTGTTAACATCTTCATAATTTTATAATTTCACAGTAAGTTACTGATTTTGTTTCAATTGATACGATGTTAAGGCATGGCTAGAACTTTTTTTTGCAAGGAGGGAGAGAAATGGTGGTGGAGGTGGTAGTTGTTACCAATTAAAACAAGCTTACAAGCAATTGTAAGATTTTTTTCTTTTCTCTGTTCCGTAGATCTCTATTAGAGTTGTTGGATTCGTACTGCTTTGGTGAACTTGGTTTTGGTGGGGTATTGGAAGAGGATTTTGATTGGCGGTCCTTGTAGTATTTTTCCACATTTATTGACATGTTTTTTGGATTCTTTCCTAACGACGAAGCCAAAAATCTTAACTTTAGGGCACTGGGGACAAGAATATTTGTTGATGCATGGATTGTACAGACTGAACTTTAGATTTTCGACAGGCAAAAACTAGAATCAACTTGATTTTAAATTTTAGAATTGAATATGTATATTTTTTTAAAAATGTATAAATAATAGTCCCCCTGTTTGTTAATAAATGTTCATTTTGTCAGAAAAAAATTTTTCAATTTAAGTGTCCAGTTATCAAATTATATTAAGAAACGAAAGTACTAACTTAATTATCAAAAACTTCTTTCAAGAAAACAGTGGGACTAAAATGTGTTTCGAAAAAATTTTATAAAAAGAATAGTGCAAACTGAAGTTATATTTGATATGTTGCAATCAATTATCTAATAGAACGTGAATTACATTGTTTGATTAGACTTTTTGTTAACCTTGTAATGTAATTGAATGTTTAATCTTCGTTACTTAAATTGATGTAATATTATTATATCAAAAAATCTATGTGCCTGTTACATTCCTCAAAGCTCATACTTATTCTCAACCATAACTATCACCCCATCATCATCACTGCTCCACCACCACCGCTATAATTTTATGTTGCAATTTAATTATTTAATGAAACTATATAAAATTATGTAAAATTTGGTGATAGTGATGGTGGCAGAGCAATAATTGTGGTGATGGTGGCGGTGATAGCAGTGTGATAACAGTGGTGTGCTAATTACATTACATATTTACAAATAAAAATAAAATTAAAAATAAAATGGTGATTAACGTTTGATAAATTTTCTTAATTACTTTATCAAATATAGCAATGAAATTTTAATTTCATTCCATTATATTATATTTTTCATTGCATTATATTTTTTATTATATTACATTGCATAAAATCGAACGTACTTATTAAAATTCATAAATTGTGTAAAGCTTTAATAATAATTTAAGGGGGTTAAAAAAGAGCAGGACTAAAAATGCAAGCCTTTCATATTTTGAAGTTTCTTTTACATGGCAAATTTGTCATTCTAAAATCGGATTCATCTTCAATTAAGGCACTCACTCAATTGACATTTTCTTCTCTTTGCGAATGCAAAACTCTTCAATAAGCTTGTCTAACTTGCGCCATGACGATCCAGTCCCTTCCTCCATTGCTTTGTTGGCCATGTCCGAAACTTCTTTGACCTTTTCGCTTACCACTGTCCCATTCTCTCCTTCCATCAACTCCTTTACCATCTTTATTAAAGCTTCCTTCTTCACAAATCCTCTCACAGACCCATTACATGTCTCCACTCTCAATCCAACTTTAATCTCCTCCACTACCATTCTTGCATTTAAGTGTTGTTCAGCAATCATCGGCCATGCAAGAATTGGCACTCCTGCACATAAACTCTCCAAAACTGAATTCCATCCACAGTGACTTAAAAACCCTGTGACACTCTTATGCATCAATATTTCCATTTGGTCAACCCAATCTCTCACTATAATTCCTCTTCCTTTCACTCTCCCTTGAAACCCATCTCCAAGTTTTTTCCTTATCACCCATAAAAAGTTCACCTCAGATTCTTCCAACCCATCTGCTATCTCCTTGAGCTGTTCTTGTGAGATCTCCGCCTGAGATCCAAATGCTACGTATAAGACTGTGCTTCCTTCATTTAACTTTTGGTCTAGCCATTGAATCCATGTGGGTTTTTCATAAAATGGTTCATCTCTTTCGGTTCTCTGTACTTTCTTGGCTAGACATAAGGGCCCAACACACCAAGACTTTTGTCGATTGTGATTGTTCCAGTAATCGACAAAAAGAGATTCCAGTTCATAGAAACTATTTGATATGTAAACATAACTTTTTAATAATGCCGTTAATACTTTTGTAATGAACTCAAAATGAGGGCCTTTTGGTTCAGCATCTGTATGTATTGATTCAAAATCATTTCTAGTGACTTTAATCCATGGAAACTGAGTCACAGTTATTAACTCATCATCATTTGATAACTCAGACCTAAACAAAAGCTTATCTTCTGCTACAGCTTTTGAAATACAGGAGGAGTAATTTGACATACCAGAAAATACCAATCTTGGAATACAAAACTTCATAGCAGAATCTGCAGTCCACCATAAAAATGAATCACACACTATAAAGTTGACAGGACAGAGAGCTTTAAGTGCTCTTTCAAACTCTGGTTGCATGAGTTCTGTTGCTAGGCCAAAGAGAGGAAACAGTGACATAGAAGGGAGTTTGTCTGTGCTTTCGACACCGGGAGGTATTTCCCGAACATTCGCTGGGAAAGGAAGGTCTATAATAGAGGCGGTGGTGTTGGAAAGAAATTCAGCAGTGAAAGGATGGTTTGCTGGAGTTGTAAAAACAGTAATGGTGATGCCACGGCGGAGAAGGAGGTGGGCTAGGTGGAGGAGTGGGATGGTGTGGCCTTTGGCCATAAAAGGGAATAAAACTACATGATAATTAGAGAATTTGGAGCCCATATTTTGGATTTCACCTGTAATTTTGATGGTCAGAAATTGAACTTATTGGTATGAAATTAGATTTGAGATTTGTGGAAAATCTATGGAGGTGAGAGACACTTTAGTGTATATAATGACCTTGTAGAACCATTTCGTGAGATAGATGTAATTACCATAATAAGTTACTTACCTACTGCCTACAGCCGCCCTAAATTTATGTTTATCTTTATGTCAAATCAATTTAACATTTTACGAAAAATTATTCAAATAGCTAAAAATTAAATTATATTAAAATAATTAATAAATATCAAAATAAATAATTTTATAACCGTCGGTACTATAGATATAATATGTGGTGCTTTGTTATTACTGTGTTTCACCCATTATGTACCATATAAATTCATGGTTTCAAATTAAGCTTGAGAGCTGCAGAAAATTTACGTATGGTCGTACCCTCAAAGTCTTCAATTTCTATGGTTCACTAACTACATATATCATTTCTTACAGACCACACAGTTATATAGCTGGAGATTACTACTTACAAAAACTAATGGATGGACTTGCTCCATTCCAGCTTTTTCTCTTCTTTTTTTTCCAATTGGACAAAATTTCTGTAGCAATTAAATACGGGTTTAAAAGTATGTTCGGTAAAATTAGTTATTTTAGTAATTATTAATTATTTTAATAATATTTAATTGTTAACTGTCTGGGCCATAAATCCATAAATATATTATCCTTTATTATCTTTTATCTATCTATTTATATCTATATAACTACATATATATATATATATATATATATATATATATATATATATATATATATATATATATATATATATATATAAACATGGGTGCTAATATGACACAAAATTAGGGTTTAAAATGATGATTTGACATTTTTTTTATTTTTAATCTAGAGTTTTTAATTTAGAATAATTAACATCTACAATTTTTATAACTTTCAATTTCTACTCGGTGATTGGTAAGTGATAGCAAACCATAATTTTATTACAAAAATAAAATTATAATAAGTAAAAACACAAGTTACTTTCTAAAATTTTTATTTAAAGTCAATAAAAAAAATTCAAAATCCGCGCAACAAGCAGGCTCACAGCTAGTTTAACGTAAAAAAGAAAACAAACAGCACAGCTTCTACACGACTAGTTTAGTCAAAGTATTTATTTTAATTAAGAATAAACTCAACTGATTTTCTGATTGAAAAATTTCTACTAGAGTTAATCCAAAATTTTAGTTTTCGGTAAGTTATATCATGATGAAATTCAAGGGACAAATTGAAAAATTAATTCTTATTAGTTACTCCATGGAACCAACAACCTTAATTTTTTTTAAAAAAAAAAAATTGCAAAGTAAAAAGAGAGGAAATATAAAGTTTCAAGAAATTTGTGAAAAAATTAACTCGAGAAATAACTGAATGAAAAAGACAAAAAAAAAAAAAATCAAATTTTAATGATATGAAGTATAGTTTTTTTCTAAAGAAAAAAATTCAACGATGAGAGATCTTTCAAACTATTTTGTACATTTAACTTTGTCTTGTGCGTTTAAAAATTATATTTTTAATATTAATCTTTATATATATATATGTGTGTGTGTGTGTGTGATAACAATTTATACCAAAAGTCAAGGTCTATAGAGTTAATTACCTTAAAAAAATTCGCATCATATATTTCAGCGTTTCAGCATGCCTAAAATTAAATAGGTAAGTAAATCTCAACTTTCTATATATAAGTGGGAATGGAGGAAGAAATATTAGGATGGGTAAAATTATATAATTAAAAATTTTAATAAAATAAATTATTCTGATAGGCTAAAATAAAATAAGAAATTCTTATTTTTAATAAATTATTGATTTGATTGGCTAGTTTCCTATTTAAATTCAAATCTTATTCTATTAGAAAATTTTGTACAAAATTTATTATTATGACAAATAAAATATATTAATTCCTAGTATAGGTCTTCTTATTTAAGAATTTTATTATAATTAAATGTTATATAATGGATTCAATATAATTCTTATTTAAGAAATAATGATAAAAATTGACTTATTTTGATGGGCTAAAAAATAAAATAAAATAAAAATTGTTATTTTTAATAAATTTTGATCTTGATTGATTTAGTTTCCTACTTAAATCGAAATCTTATTTTAGTATTGTATGTTATTTACACTCATTATGTGACATCCTACCGAGTCGAGTCTTAGCATAGAGTTGAGTAGTCGAGTTGAGTCGAGTTGAACCAAACCCGGTTGGGGTAGAATGAGTTTATAAGTGGAGTTACTTGAGTGAGAGAAAAAGATCAAAGCATATGGGTGAGGATTGATTTACATTAAAAGATTGAGTTTGGGTATTAAGTGATAGCCTTTTGCTAATTGAGGTACCATTTAGAACTTTTACACACAAAGTCATGGATATTCTAGAGCCTACCCGTGCATATCACTTCACTTTCCCATTTTTCATTTTTATCTTCATCTTCTTCATTTTCTTCCTTTCCTCTTCCACCTTATTTTCAATTTTAATGGTAGTTAAGCCTTAACTTCAACTTCTCTTTTATCTAAGTAAGTAAACCTTCTTTAAGTTCATGATTGAAGCATTTGGTGTTATTCTTTTAGAATTCATAAGAATTCTTATTTATAGGTGAAGGGAGTTCAAAGAGTGTAGAAAAAAGAAGCTAAAGAAGAACTCAAGCTTTTTGGAGTAAAAGTTTGATATCTCTTGTTATTTTTTCATTTTCTTTGTATGGGATTTGTGTGGTGTGTTGCTATTGAGACAATATTGCTTCATGTTGAGTGGGAGGACTGGTAATGGTGAGAAACAGGGGAGAACAGGGGAAGTATTGAATAAATGAAGTAAATCTTGAGTTTATGTTGAAACAGGTTTGCTGGAAATTTTACCAGTAACTTCATCTTGATTTTGACCCTATTTAATGATGGAATTAGGAAGTGTCATAGAAGAGTTATTTGTTCCTCTATGTGTTAGCTTTACATGGGTTTTTGAATCATCCAAATCGGAGTTGTATATTGAGAGATATGACCAAAAGAGTACAGACAGTGCAGGCTGGAAGCGCGCGCGCGAATTGCATGAAGAGTTCGCGTTGCACACCTCGCGCTCGCGATTTTCAAATGCGCGATCGCGACTTTCACCTGAAACTCTCTGACTCTCATTTGGCACATCTCGCGCTCGCGACTTTCAAGTGCGCGCTCGCGACTTGTGCTCGCAACCTCTCTGTCTCTCATTTGGCATTTCTAGCGCTCGCGATATGCAAGTGCGCGCTCGCGACTTAGCCCATGGCCTGCAAGCGCTCGCGACCTTCATCGCGCGCTCGCGCATTTGGCCTGGGAACTCACTGTCTCTCATTATGCATTCTACGCGCTCGCGACTTTGAAGTACGCGCTCGCAACTTGTGCCCGATAACTCACTGTCTCTCATCTGGTGCATTACGCGCTCGCGACCTTGCAAGGCGCGCTTGCGACTTGTGTTTTCATGCATTTTTGGACTTCTTTTTCAATGCAATTGTATTCTTTTGCTTCACTTATATGCCTCCAATCATTTTAACATCAAATACAACATTAGAACATGTATCAAAACAACATTCAAGCATGCAAATGATATGAAATCAAATATACATTATGAATTATGAAGTTATGAACTATTAATATGATGTTGTGTGATATTATTGACATACCAACATTATGCTCCATTGAGGTTAGGTAGAAACCATGTAGATAAGGCTATGTCGCGACATAGGATAGCAGATCTGCACCTCATACAGTTTGATACTCCGGCTACAGGCCGTTGAGTGGATATGATTATATATGGGCCATAGTAGCCAAGCATACAGTATTCATCCAGTTTCATACAGTTTTTCTTATCACTTCGGTTTCACTATAACCTTATAGAGCCATACAGATATCTTGACATAACATTTCATAAATTATACAGTATTATAAACAGTATAAAAGATAATCAAGGTATCATGAAAGTATCATGATGTGTGTGCTTATATGTGCCATATGTGTTTACATGGTTCTTTCTATACATGTATGTGCTTAATTGTTTCTTTATCTGTTGAGATATCCACTGAGCTTTATTTGCTCAGCGAGTTACCTGTTTAACTCGCAGGTTTTGAGATTGGACCGTAGAGAGTCGGCTTACAACTGCTGCAGTTCATCTATAGAAGACTCAGTCTTCAGGGTAGCTACTCATTTGGATATGTATCTTTGTCTACCCTTTTTATGGCATGTACAGGGCACTCAGTTGGGCCCATTTCATTTTGACATTAGTATCATGTTTTGTAAATATAAATTACATTATTTTTTGTAAACAGTATCAGCATGCTATTATATTCAATATACATTATGACTTCAGCATGTCAGGCCATACAGTCAACCAGTTTGTAGCGTCTCGTTCAGTTCATTCGGGTTTACGGGTGGACCGGGAAGGGATGTTACACATTAATTCTTACTAATGGCAAGTAAATGTAATCTAATTTATATATTATTCTTTAATAATTTGTATTATAAAATATAGCATTATGAATAATTTATATTACTAAATTTATAAGAGCATTTAAAAAATATAAAAAAAGAATATTTCATGAAATAATAGAATAATAAAAAATAAATTTTCTCAAAATTAGAATTAACTTTAGCTTATTACTGTTTAAAATATATATATTATATTGTAGATAGATATAATTATTATCATAATTAATATTTTAATCATTGTTTTAAAATATCGTTTATAATTTTGATTTTTTTTTTTACTTCTTGCTTTTTTGGTTTACAGATGTTATACTAATCATTAATTTTATGATTGCTTTTTTTTAGAGAAAATTTCTTTTAACTTGTTAGATGGTTGCATAATATAATATATTATACATAATTTTATATTTTATATATATTTCTAATGAATTTATTTTCTATTTTATATCACACAATAAATTTATAATATATTTGTTAATAAATTACTTCTATTTTTAATAGAATAACTAACTTGTAGGAAATAATTCTAACCAATTAAATGAAATATTTATTAAAAATAATAATTAAACATATTGTATTCTTACCATATTTAAATATATACCTTATATAAGTACAATATAATCAATGAAAATTAAATTGTTTTTATTTTTTCTATCAATAAAATTAAAATTCTTAAACATTTTATATGATTACCATATTTAATATATGCCTTATACAATATATAAGGCAATTTGTCATTTTACCCAATAAAATTTAAAGTTAAATAGCAAATTAACACTACTAATCAAAATTAATTGGGTCTATTTTTTCTGTTAATGTCATTAAGTCTCCACGAAAAAAAGCTAACGCTGTGGTTTGTTTAGTAATGATTTTTAATATTTGAGTAAATTACTAGGTATAAATTTTAGTTTTTTCTTATGATAAGTAACCTATCAACATTCGAGAATAGTCTCATATAGTTTAAAATTAATAAGATAAGATGATGAGTAGTATTTTTTTTTTCTCTTTTGATTTTCAGTTTTTTAGTAAATTATAAAGATATAAATTTAGTTTTTTTTATGGTAAGTTTAATATTTTCAAGTCGATAATATTTGAGATCTTTAAATTTAATTTATTATATGTATGACTATATCGAATTTATCATGAAAAAGGCTACTAAATTTATCATGAAAAAGGCTATCTACGTGGTTTTTCTTATTTTGATTTAAAATTCAAAGAATTGGGTTGATGTGAAATTAGTGGTTTTAGCTTTCAAATTTTTTTTTTTTTTTTTTTTTTTTGCTGATTGAAAATTTGAATATTTATATATCGTCATGTATAAACAGAAAGTTTAAGATTCTCTTTTTGTTCCCTATTCTATTTTTCTTTTTTTTTTTAATTTTTAAATTTCTTTCAATTGTTGAAAGCTTAATTTAATTCTTCATTTTAACTTCTTCAATTTATTGTCGATTGAAAGAAAAACATTGTGGTATTTCATTGCTTTTTTTGAGTCGTTTACTTGGTTTTATGTTTTCATTTTATATTTTGCTTTGCTTAGATTTATTTTGTTTATTTTTGCAAAGATTTAAGTGTGTACAACTCAAATTATTTAAATATGTTTTATGCAATGATGAAATAACTATTATGTTTTAATAGGTTTTTGAATTATATACTTCCAATTAGATAAATATCTACAAAAATAAAAATTAAGTATTTATATTATTTTAAATACCTACAAGACTTTATATCTAATAATAATTTTAGTCACTTTTTTTCCTAAAAAATGAATTTCTATAATTTACTCAACATATATATATTATATTGGAAATGAAAAATATAATTATTATAATGACGTGACACTTTCTTAAAAAAAGTGAAACTCCTAATTTTTGAGTATTGTGATTTACCTTTTTTGTGAATTTTTGAGCATTTCTCTTTTTTTTATCCACTTTGTCCCTCTCATTATTTATTTTTCAATAATTAATTGTCTTTTCATTTTTATGAGTTTAATTTATTTAATTATGGCAATATAAAAAATTAAATATTTCAATTATATCTTTTAGATTTTCATAATATATATATATATATATATATATATATATATGTATTGTATTTTTTAAATTCAAATCAAATATGCTATTTGTTTTTTTTTTTTTGGTAGAAATCAAATATGTGATAAAAAAAACAATACAATGTCTAAATCTTTAAATTTTCATAATTTACAAATATAAAAATTTTGTTTTTATGCAGTCTAAACTTCAAATCAAATATAGTATGTTTAAAATTTTTAATAATTTAAAATATTAAAAAAACCATGTGTTTCAAAAATACACATTATTTTTATTTGTTTGATAATAATTTTTAATTTTTGAGCAAATTATTAGGTACAAATTTTATTTTTCTTCTCATTATAAGTAACCTATTAACATTTGAGAATAGTCTCATACAGTTTAAAAATAATAGAATAAGATGATGAGTAGTATTATTTTTTTTCTCTCTCTTTTGATTTGTTTGATTATGATTTGCATGCGGTCGCCATTCCATCACTAAATTTGTAGCAGTTTGATCGTAAATTCGTCGGTGAATATTAAATTTGTGTTACCTCAACATTTATCGCAATTGGTCGCAACATCATCGTAGGAGGTCGATCGCAAAAATCGGTCGCAAAAGCGCGTTTTTTTTTTTTTTGCAGTGCAGGTACCAACCCACTCATACATATATGCATATGCACTCTTTTATATTTATATATATATATATATAACGATTTATCATTTTTAATCTAATTATCTAATTGTGCATAATTCCATCAAATGTTCATGTTTGGCCTAAGTGTGATATGTTTGCATGAGTTTAATGATATTAACATTTGCTTGTTTCTATGACTACGTAACTAAACAGGCAATGAGGAGAATAACTCATTTTTGCTTTTAATTTCATATGGAAATGTATAGCAGAAACTCTGTTAGCAGCTATTTATTGATTTTAGAAATTTATTATTGCATGAAATGAATGATTTTGGTTTTCAATTAGCATGTTCTAAGTTCTTCCAACTCTAGACTGTGAAGTTTTGTACCGGTAGAGGAATGTGAATTGCAGGGATTAATCAACATAATATCGATAGAAGAACATGAAAAATAAGCCTTCCAATTTATTTTTGTTTAGAAAAATAGTTCATATAAAACTTTATTTTGTGTGTGTACCTTTCAAAGTCATCTTGCATCCACGTTGTGTAAAAAAAAAAGGTGATCTCCTTAAAGCCTAAGCTTTCACTCTGAGGCTGTCTGCTGCACCAGACAGAAACAATATGCAGAAAGTGTGCCAAGCTATTCAATAGCTAGCTGTTTGAAGTGATTGGTGAGAGAACCCACGAAAAGAATTGTGGCAAATTTTGGTATTTACATTTGTGGGTCAGATTTTAAGCGCAAGAGTTCTCCTAAAGATCATATTATGGCCATGCAACTTTATTGGTGTTTCTTCCTTCAAAATAAATATATGTAGTGTGGACCTTCAAAATATAGCAAGTACTTATGAAATGTGTGTATATGTATAAACTATTTTTTATGTTAAGAATGGAATGTTCTGCCAGACTTTTAATTTATATAAAATATAACTTGTGAAGTTTCAAATGAATTAAAATAATTACTACTGGTAGATTGCAAAATGACAAAGTCAAGTTTGTTCATTGCCCCTCAATCTCCCTTGCATGTTAAAAAATGTTTCCCACCAGGAGAAGAATTGCAGGACTTTCTGTTTTTTATAAATGGAATACGTGCTCCACGAATGATTGAGGCAATTGGTTTTCGTAAGGTCATTTCTTGGCTCAAGTCACAACAATGGCAACTTATCGAAATTGAAGTGGTTCTCTAGAGGTTTACAATGCGATTCATACAAATGAACCAGATTTTTCTGATTGAGTCTGGTGAAGACTTTTTAAAATTTTAGTATTTTTTTTTTTTACTTAGAAAATTTTACTTTTAACATTAAATTTTATGAGTTGAAAATCGTAAAATATGACTCCCTTAATTAAAATTGTCTTTATTATTTTTAAGGAGGTTATAAAATGTAATTATGTCGCCTAAATATTATTCCCCCACCTTAAAATTGTAAAATTATTCAAATATTGTCCAATTTTTAATGAAATTAATTATTTTGCATCAAATTAATTATTAATCCTACTTTTAATTTCTTTTCGTCAAAATTATTATTCATTTTTCATTTGTCTCTCTCATTTTTACTGTTACTGTGCCCTTATATCTACAACCAAATGTATTGATATCCTACTCATATAAAAATTTAATTATCGTTGATGCTAAATCCAATATTTATATATTCAAAAAATAATAAAATAAATAAACTTAGCACACGCCTGTAACTTCAATAGATATTAAACAATATCAGAAATAATAATAGTGTTTAATACAAAAAATAAAAAAGAAAATTCAAAACAAAAAATTAAGTATCGCTCCCTTAATTTCTTAAGAAAAACCAAATAATTTAGAAAAAATAACTATTTTAAAAATATTATATGAAATACATATAAATATATATTTCAATAAATAAAGTAGTAGCTTCGAATTCATATCTCTTAACTCTAATCTAATTTTGTTTTTAAAATTTATTTATTTAGTTTCTCACTTCTCATTCATAGTTCTTTCATATATATATATATATATATATATATATATATATATATAGATTTTTTTTCTTTTGATTTATATATATATCTAAAATAAATAAATTCTTCCTAATTACCTCCTCTCCTCTTCTGATTTCTTGTGTTTTACACAACAATATGTTTTTACTATTTCAATTGGCTACACTTAAGTGTTGTA
Organism: Jatropha curcas; assembly: GCF_041381405.1. NCBI lineage: Eukaryota > Viridiplantae > Streptophyta > Magnoliopsida > Malpighiales > Euphorbiaceae > Jatropha > Jatropha curcas. Next base: position 8,085,531 of record NC_143161.1, read on the forward strand.
TTAGATTTTTTTTTTCTTTTCAAGTTCATAGAATGAATTACTAGCTTAATCATTAATTAGAATAACCAATTTCAATTCTCCATATTAATTAGTTTTTTTATTTATTACTATTTGCATTTTCTCATTATACATATATATATCTTACAACTCTAATAAAAAATAAAATTACCATATATTTGTGCGAAGCACGGGAGGCCGGAGACCATCTAGTAGGCATGGCCACCGGTTCGGTTCTAACCGGAACCAAACCGTACTGTAGACGAACCGAAATCGGACCGAAACAGACGGTTTAAATTTTTAAACCGGAACCGGCGATTCAAGGGCCGGTTAAGGTTCATGTGAATATTAAAAAATGAACCTGAACTGGCCCGGAACCGGTGGTTTCGGTTCGGTTCAAACCGGATCCACAAATAAAATTATTTTTTACTTAAAATTTTTTTAAAAAAAATTTATATCACTTGATTTGATTTATGATGAAAAGAAGAACACAATCATACATAATTTATAAAAAGTAGTGAAAAAAAAAAAAAGCAATATCATTAAATCATTTGACTTAATTGGTAAAAAAAAAGTTCAAATTAGCCGTTTGAACCTTTTTTTTTTTTTTTTTACACATAATTTTTTTCTTTTTACAAATGGACTATTCATGTATAATAGTTCATTTGTAAAAAGAACAAAATTGTGTAAAAAAAAAGGTTAAAACGGCTAGTTTGAGGTGACATTTAATTTTTTTATTTTTGGTAAATAAAATTTATTCATTTTTAATCAATTATTTATTTATTATAATTTACTAAATTATCCAAAAATATAGTTGTTATTTTTCTGTTATAAGGGACAATTTGGGAAACTACATAAATGAAAAATATGTATAAATATGATGATTATTTTTTTCACAACCAATTATATCATATCTCTCATCTTCTTAATATTGCTTTATTTTCATACATTCAATTCTAAATTCCATTAATTTCATCTTCCATTTATTCATTTTTTTTCCATAAGTCCATTTAAAATTATGGCATACAATTCACAAAGCTCTAAGGGAAAGCGAATTGCTCAAAGTGTGGAAGAAATTGATTCAAACGATCCATTGATTGATTTTTCACCAAAATTGAATGATGAAGTTCAATATCAAACTCTAGTTGAGGAATGTTATATTCGTCGTCATCCACCACAAGAAGCAACATCTCCTAATATTTCAATAGGTAAACCACCAAAATCAGATATTTTCAAGAAGCACTTTGCAAAAATTGTTCAAGATAATGGAGAAATCAATGTGGTTCGATGTAATTATTGCAAAAAAGAATAGTTCATGAATTAATAGAAGTTTTTGTTTTAAAATTTTATAATAATTTATTTACTTAATAAAATTTAAACATTTTAAAATTATTATTTATTCATAAATTCGGAATCAAAATTTTAGTATTTTTTTAAAAATTTGCGTAATGCCGGAACAAAATCGGAACCGTAATTTGAACCGTCGGTTCGTCGGAACCGTGCTGAACCGTGCCGGAACCGGAGGTTCAAGGGTCGTTTCCGGTTCAGAATTTTAAACATCTCGAACCGGCGGTTCATTGAACCGGCCATGCCTACCATTTAGTATATATATATATAGCAAGATTTTTTCTCAAGAAATTGACATATAGCATAATCTTTCTATAAAGTTTCCACCTGGCATGTTTTTTTAAGAAATAACATGTGACATATTTTTTTAATTAGCCTCCGCTTAATATGTATTGCAATTAATTAATTCAATGGAAAATCATAAATGTAAAGACATAATAATCAATAATATATGAAACAATAATTATTTGACTTGTAAATGATTTAATAAATAATTCGCTCAATCAAAATTTTTCCACTAAATGAGATGGTCATCAAGATCAGAAAATTATATTTGACTATATACATAAATAGAATTAACTAATAGAATATTTTATTTTGTAACCTTATTATTGTATGTTTTTAAAATAGTTTAATATTATAATTACAATTTACAAAAGATTATCTACTTTTGTCAAATTAAATTTGAACATTGTAAATTTTAAAATTATTTATCTACAAAATAATTATATAAATAGTAATAATATTTTAATAAAAATTGAGACATAAAATTAAAAAAAAATTTATGATAATATTATTTATTAATATTTATTTCTACACTTAGCATTTCATCTCCCTACATTAATTGTCATGTAAGTTAAAACTTTTATTTTGAATTAATTCTTACTAAAATATTATTATTATTGTAATTATTGATTGTCATCTATTATTTCTATGATGACGTTTTTATCATTTAAAATAAAAAATGCTAATATCATAAATTTGAATTTTACAAGTTTGAAAATTATTTATTTACAAATAAGTATATGAATATTAAAAATGAATTTTGATAAAAAATAAAATATTAATATTAAAATTAAAGGTTAAAAATTAATATTTATTAAAATTGTGCGGAAGAACAATTTGGGTTCCTAGTAAAACAAAACGGAAAAAAAAAAAAAAAGTCGAATTGAGTGTCCTTTTTTAATTATTTTCTTTGAATGTTTGTCCTAAATTAATGCCTTTGAATGGAATCTATTCCATCAATACTCCAATTACTATGCTTTTGGAACATGTAGAAGATTACCATACGTTTCTTTTGCACCAATAACCAAATACCACAATTTGTGACACTTCAACAGGTTCTTGTTTTTTTGTTTTTTTTTTTTCCCTAAAGAAAACAAAAAATTCATAAGGCTCTAAGTAGAATAATGTTAAATTTCCTCTTCGACTTGAAAAATTATATAATGAATTTTTTATTAGATATTCTCTCTAATAATGTTTTATTATATATATATATATATATACACTAATAAAAGATATTCTCTCTATTTTCTTTAAAAAAAAATATTTTCTTTATTCCACTTTAATAACAATATTTAATCTTTTTATAAGAATTAAAAAAATAATTAGAATACGTATATTTTCTGAAAATATATGGTAGAATATTTTAGCAATCAAGTTTAGGGAGAAGTCCCCACAAACTCTTCATTTTGATCAGCCTGCAGGCTCTCCACTCTCATCTTTTATCTTTCTTACAGCCACTCCCCACAAACTCTGTGCACATCGAAGTAAATCACATATCTTTATCTAATTATTAACCAAATAGGCTAGACAAGTGCAAAAACTCTGAGACAAGAAGAAGATGGATAGTTACACATCCAGCTATTCACAATTTCATGTCATTTTATTCCCTTTCATGTCAAAAGGGCACACCATCCCAATCCTTCACCTAGCTCACCTCCTTCTCCGCCGCCGCAGCAGCATTGCTATCACCATCTTTACCACTCCGGCAAACCACTCTTTCATTGCTGATTCTCTTGCAGGAACTAGTTCAAGAATTGTTATCCTAAACTTCCCTAAAAATATCCCTCAAGTCCCTTCCGGCATTGAGAGCACCGATAAGCTCCCTTCCATGACTCTCTTTCCTTCATTTGCTTTAGCCACTAAGCTTATGCAACCAGAATTTGAGGATGCCCTTGAAAGTCTTCAACAAGTGAACTTCATGGTTTCGGACGGTTTTCTATGGTGGACTTTAGAGTCTGCAACTAAATATGGCTTTCCAAGATTGGTTTTTTATGGTATGTCTAATTACTCTGTTTCATTGTCAAGAGCTATTCGAGAAGATATGCTTCGTCTTAAGCTGGAGTCAGATGAGGAATTAATCACAGTAACTCGATTTCCATGGATTAAGGTAAGTAGAAGTGAGTTTAAGTCAACTGTTCCACAGGATGAACTACAGTTGGAGTTTATGGTGAAGGCAATAACAGCATCAAAGAGTAGTTATGGTTATATAGTTAATAGTATTTATGAGCTTGAACCAGTTTTTGTGGATTACTTCAATGATCAAGGCGGACCAATGGCTTGGTGTGTTGGACCCCTGTGTTTAGCCAAGCCATCAATGGCTGAATCTGTATTTCATGAGAAACCCACTTGGAATCAATGGTTAGATAAAAAATTAGAGCGAGAAAGTTCAGTTTTATATGTTGCATTTGGGTCTCAAGTTGAGATTTCAGAAGACCAACTTAAAGAGATTGCGATTGGGTTGGAGAAATCTCAAGTAAATTTTTTGTGGGTTATAAGAAAAAAAGAAATAGAACTAAGTGATGGATTTGATTTTGAAGAGAGGGTTAAAGATAGAGGGATTATAGTGAGAGATTGGGTTAATCAAAGAGAGATAATACAGCACAAGAGTATTAAAGGGTTTTTGAGTCATTGCGGATGGAATTCTGTTTTGGAGAGTATATGTGCAGGAGTGCCAATCCTTGCATGGCCTATGATGGCAGAGCAACCTTTTAATGCAAAAATGGTGGTGGAGGAAATAAAAGTAGGGTTAAGAGTACATACATGTGATGGGTCAGTAGAAGGCTTTGTGAAGAGAGAAGTATTGGAGAAGAAGGTGAAAGGGTTGATGGAGGGGGAAAAGGGAAAGGAAGTGAGGAAGAAGGCGAAGGAATATGCAGAGATGGCAAAGAAAGCTATGGAAGAAGGGACTGGGTCTTCATGGCGCACGTTAGACAAGCTTATAGATGAGACATGGAGAAAATAGAAACAAGAGGTTTGGGATGTCAGAAAACTTGCGATCTAGTGCTAGAAAAGACAATGGTAATGGTATAGGATTATGACTTGGTACAGCATATATGATTTATGCTTTTAAGATTCTTCTTTGTAATAGTTTAGTGTTTGTTTATAAATCCACCTTAGGAAACCCATGTATCTGAATTTAGTGATTGTTTTGTTTATTATGTTCCTAAAAATTAAAGATTTTTGGTAGTATTGCACATCCACCTAACTAATAAAAATATTTTTGAATTTTTGATTTTATAAGCAAAAAGATTGATTTAACATGTGAATAGTACAATTTTTAAACGATTTTTACTTGAATCTTACAAATTTAATGTTACAAATTTAAGGTTTCAATGTGCAATTTTATAAGTTGTACAGTGTGCAAAAGATCAAAATAAAAATTAAAGGTGTTACAAGATTTTTTTTGAGAAATATAGGGTGAATACAAGTATTTGGCCATAAGTTATACTCTAATTTGATGCTAATTGATTAATAACAATTTCTTTTTGGATATGTTTAGAGTGGTTAATAACAATTTCATTCCCCTTTTTATATATATCTAAAGCACTCGACAATATTTGACTTTATTTTCTTGAAAAAAAAAAGATTCAAAAGTCTTCAAAAATAATTTTCATGAATTTCTTTTTTCAAAAATAAATTTGTTTGCATTTATGATAAAGACATAAAAGAAGATAACAGCAGATGCTGATGAATCTCGAAGAATGTAAAGGGTGCTAAGGCTAAGCTATCCCACAAACAAATAATGCAGACAAAATCACACCCCATCGACATCACTAAGACCGACTCTGGAAACGAAAAAAGAGAATAATAATAAAGGGTGCGGAAGGAATTTAAGGTCAGAACTAATTTAAATGTTTAATGCATTTGTTGCAAATACAACAATCCATGCGATTGAAATATTAAAATTTGCTAAGATATCAAGTTGCCTATATGTTCATATTCAAATATCATTCAGTATCTCAACCAACAAGCATAAGAAATACACATTTATGGCACTGATGCACTGGTATCAAACCTAAGTTCGTCTTCTACCTAGTCAGATGGCAGCTTAATCAGCACATAAACACGAACATTTTAACTTCAGCCCTTCTGTGAGTTGTTTTCAAGTTCCTTCTTGAGCTGCAGAGAGAAGTCATCATTAACATCATCATCGTCCCACTCGTCTTCCCATTGTTGTGTTGCTTCTTTTCCTTCCACCTTGCTATCCCATTCTGTCACTGGGAATGGATAGTCCCAATGATCATCAAATAAAATAGTAATAATAATAAAATAAAGAAAAAACGAAGCAAAATGTAAGGAAGAAACAATAAAGTATATCAGCATGATGTCTATTCAGTATTCAGTAGTTTCAACATTGTAACATTCATAGTTGGTAAATGCAACTGATAAGTAAGAAACCCAGTTGACCATAAGAGAAGCATAAAGTTCAATGGCGGAATTACAGCAAGACAAGTAGTTTGCTAATTTGATTTCGTATTTATTAGGGACAAAGCTACATGGTGGAGGAGAGGGGCAATTGCCCCCCCTCCTATTTTTTTTTTAAAAAAAAAATCCCTTTATAACTCTGTGATTTGAACCTTCGCCTAGAGGAATTTTAAGACACCTTTAACCATTTTGCCCCCTCCTTTTTTTCATAATATTCTCTTAATAAATTTTTATAGTAGTTTGCATCCCTCCTTTATAAATCCAAGCTTTGTCCCTAGTATTCATTGGACTGCAACTCATAGCACATAATGCCAATATAAGGAGGTGATCGAAGATTAAAATCGATAATAAAAACTCTATTTTCTTGATCATGAGGCACACAACAAAAAATAATAATAAAAGCACAATCAAGAACAAGTTTGCTTACTTATTTGTGCCAACAGAATAAAAAAAAAGAATCATATTTCCTCTACCTTTTGGTCAGATAATATATATGTATTGAAAAAAGACAGATTTTGCTCCTGCTTTTTTTTTTTTTTTTAAATAAAAAAAGGGAGATAGAAAAACAAGACTTAAATGAAGAAAAGAAAAAATTGGATAATATGTGAAGAGATGTCTTTTTCACCAAATATTACCAAGCTAGTTGTCACTTAGACCTCAGTCAAAATACATTACATGCGTTTTGCTAAAAAGACCTATGTAGACAGAAAGTAATGTCAACAACTGCCAAAAATAAAATTAAACTGAGCTAAATGGTCAAAGGCCAAAGCATAAGATTGCATTTTCATCCTAAAATCAAATGCACATGAACATGTCAATCAGTTTACTACTGTGGAAACCAAATATAATTGTAATTTCTGGGACTCCAACCCTGAATAATAATACATATTTACATTGCAATACTACACAGAAGCAACACTGGAAGGAGGCTTAAACATGGGATCCAAAAAAAACGTTAGAAACAGACCATTTGCATCAGTTCACGAGCCTACTAAATGCCAGCTAACTTACAGCAACTCCCTTCAGATATTTGATTTCCTCTTTCCCCAAGCATAATTGACACTGGAAATCAGTACTTCCAACTGAGGCTTCCTACTAGCTCAATATTTCAATACAAAGGAAAGGATTTAACAGAATTGCAATCTCACGAGGCATAATTTTTTCAAAAAAAAAAAAAAACAAATCTGAAATCAAGAAGATGACTCTCCAAATGAACAGCTCATGGTTAAAGAATGGCCCAAGTTCCTGCCATTCAACAGGTACTTCATCTATAGACGAGCAATTCTCAGAATTTTATAGGAATTTGGATTTATTGTCAAATTTGGATTCGTCCTACTCGTTATAAAATACACCTTTTCTATCGAACCTTGAAGCTTATGGAATTATGGTTAAAAGTAAAAGATAAACCCAAACAGCAATTTATTTATTTTTTTCTCATTTAGAAAACGCAAACTGCTGCTTCATTGTGACGCATAACATCCGTGCCTATTACTAGGCTATCATAATATAGATCTCCATATTATTTTGCTTCTATTTCTTTCTCATTTTTTTTCCTCGAAACTATAAATAAATCTTAAAGAATCCAACAAATGATGATAATGTCATTATAAAATTTTGGATTGGTACCATGAAACACTAATCCTCCCTTCTCAAAGGCGTTTCTTACCATCAGTTGCAACTTCCTAAAGGAAGTTAATCACATAAAGCTTCTAGAATGCCCAAGGAAGCAAGACAATAACAAATTGAAATAAGGCCTTCCAGGCGCATGCCATAATCTAACAGTCATTATCTTACTTCTTAGAGTTATGAGAAAACTAACTATAGATACATAACAAGTCTCACTCCTAAAGGTAAACTAATTGAGAACAACTACACAGATCACCATTTTCCATTTTATAATATTAGGGACAAACATTTGTCTGGCACTAAGGCAGTTATCATTTCCTTTTTTCCACTTCAACAACAAATAATTCTTTACCTCTGTTCCCTGTTTCCGCTCAGAATATGTATAGGTTAAAATAGGATTTAATATTCCATCTTCTTGTGAATCCACCCTTCTCTTATTCCATACCATTTTGCATTGTCGCACTCTCATTTCAACTATGCAAAATTTGACATTACACCCAAAAGTGACTACTTCATAGCACAATATGAGTAGTGGCAATTTCATAAAAGTTAATTCTATACTTAAGAATTAGTCCATTACAGACAATAAGATCAAATCCCAAATATAGTTAGCCATTTAAATAGATAAAACTACGAAGTCAGAAAGGGGAAAAAACTAAAAATAATTAATTTACCCATAAACCAGATAATTCAACAAAATTATGCGATTCACAATAGCTTATCAAATTGATGTAAAGCCAAACAATCAGTCACGAAGGTAACCAGTTTACAATAAGAGGAACATATTGAATCGATTAATCATATTACAGAATTAATTAACAAATACAAAATCCCAAAAAATTACCTTCATTGATCTCAAATTCTTCAAACTCATCATCATCGTCGAACAAATCGATTTTTGGATCCTCAGTGGCTGACTTGGGTTCCTTCTCCATATTTAACCTCGATGAATCCTTTCAAAAACCTTTTCTTAACAAAAGTCACTAAATCAGGTGATCAACTAAGCTTGTCATAGTACAAAATACATCAAATTTTAACAAAGAATCGCCTAATAATATATACCTGTAGATGTAGAGAGAGCAAAGGCTTCCTTGCTTGCTTGCTTGCTTGACAGACTGACTTCTTCTTCCGCCGGGAAAGTGACTCGGACAATTTCTTTTGTAGTGCGAATTTGCGATTGTGAGTGATCATGGGTCAAAATAGCCCGCCCAGCCTCAGACCGAAATGGGCCGCTAAAAAACCAGGCTTCTGGTGTTACTGGCCCAATCTAAGAATCAGTTAATAATGACAATAGTATATTATTATTATTTTGTGGAAAACTTTTATTGATAAATATAATATAAGTCCATCATAATATTTTCCACTCTCTTAAAAGAAATTAGAAATGTAAATGTAGATGCACACCAAGATATAGCCTGATAAGTGCATATAAAACCTGACGATATATTATTATTATTAATTTTTGTAAATACATGGTAAAAAACCAATTACGTTGCTTAGCCTTGTAAGCATGAAGAGGCCTATGCGAGTAATGACAACGGCAAGAACCAAGTTGGAAAAGAAATGTTGTAAATAGACAAAGTTTCACATAGATTTAAACTTTAAGCAAGAGGCTAAGATGGAGATCAGCATCTCCAAATCATATTCATATAATATACTTGATTTCACATGCTCTTTTTTTCATTGAAAATTGTAAAGTAAGCCCTCTTTTCTTCTTGACAGAGTCAAATGTTTTAAGGTTTGTTTGCAATTTGCAAAACTTATGGCTTTGGTAGCAAACTCCTCTTGACTTGTACTAACTGTCATTAACTGTCACTGCTTCTCTTGAGATTGTTTGTTTTTTTTCTCTTGAAAGTTCATTTCCCTTTACTGACGTACTTTCACAAACACACAAGAAGTTAAAAGATAATTGTCCAACTTCAAAAGAAGACTAGCCATCTTGTATTCCTTTGTTGTTTCTGCATTGGCCGGCAATGGAGAGAAAGACAAGAATTTGGTCGATTGCTTCTTTTCTTGAATGGACGGTGCATCCAAAACCCTTTGTAATTATTGTTTATAATTGTGTTTATCCAAAATGATACTGATAATTATAATCTTCTCATTGTGGTTAAAAAGTTTTTCTTTGCTTCATTAGTCTCAGTTCGTCTATACAAGTACTTGATGCAATGATTGAGCATCTCATTTGGTATAGAACTCATAGCTGCATACTCTTGTTGATGATCTCAATCAGTTTCACAGTTTCTCAGCCTCCTGTAGCTGGCTGCAGCCTTGATTTGCCATCTTCTTTGCCTGATTATAATAACTCAAGTTGCACAGAGGGAGATTGGGGCGGATTCCTATCGAAAAATTGTTGTGGGTCAGCTTTTCATTCCTACCTTCATGCAGTGGGGCGGAGGGCTAATCGAACGGGACTTATATACCTGAATTCCACTGAGCAAAGCAGTTGCCTGGCTGAAATGGAAAAATCTGAAGCAGATGTCTTTAGTTGTGGGATTGACAAGCTGACAAGTGGGTTGGGAGGGTGTTCTGATTTCTCTGTTGCCAATGTTAGTCATAGGCTGGGGAAGGAACTGAAAAGTTTGTCTGAAAATTGCAAATTTGATGGTTCTGATAAAGAATCAGGGGAATTATGCAGTTCCTGCATAAATAGTTGGCAGTACATAAAAGAAAAGCATCCTAGTGGAAATGATATTTGTAGGTTTGCAATTCTGATTTCTTTAACAAGTACTAGGATTGATGATGAAATTTATATTCACAGAGTTTTCAAATGCCTCGAGAATGATAAGAAGCAATTCATCAGCAATGGTAAGTACTAAGTAGCTTGATGAAACAAAGTTGCACCACAGAATCATAAGTTTCAATTTCACATTAGATTTCCTGCAAAATGTATACATAAATTGCAAATCTTTATCAGATACAGCAGAACCAGAAGGGAAAATGAAGCCTAAAATTAGTACAGGTATTTCTCTGTCAGTCTATACATTAAACATGCAAATCTTTTATGATATCAATGACACTATATTTACTAATGCATAAATAAAGTTGTTTCTGACAATAGAGAATTGTACTTGGAAACAGGTATCTGGATCCTAATTGGTTGCCTTATAGGAATTGCAGTGATAATAATAACTGTTGCCACAAAAAATATGTCTAGATGTTGTCAAAAATCAAAAAATCCACCTAAAAAGAATGGTATGCAGAAAAATTACTTTATACTCACGTGAAAAATTATTATTTCTGCTTAATTTGGTATAAAGATAGGCTGATTCTGTAAATTCAGTGGCAGCATTTAGGAACATGCGACTAAAGGAATCTCGTTGTTCGAAATTTCCACTTAAGGAGATTTGTTCCGCTACTGAGAATCTAAGTGAAAAGAATCTCATTGGTGAAGGAACTGCAGGTAAGTTTAAATTTTCTAACCAAATGAAGCATATGCAGAAATGTGCGAAAAATATAATGAAGCAACTGATAAGTAAATATTAGTGAAAGGTTCTCACTTTATGAGCCTTGTTAATGTGCCAGGAAAGGTATACAAAGGGATATTGTCAAATAATCAGCATGTTGCAATTAAGCACATAATCAACGAAGCGAATGCAGAAACTGTTGTTAGGGAATTAACGAGCTTATCGCACGTAAGGCACCGGAATCTTGTAGCTTTGCTGGGATATTGTGTAAGAGATGACGAGTGTTTTCTAATCTATGAGCTTTGCCCTTATGGAAATCTCTCAGAGTGGATTTACGGTATTCCCTTCGCCATCTCAAGTTTCATTTTTCTGTTATGCACTTCAAACGCTTACAAATATGAAATTTATTCACTATAGGGAAAGACAAGGTCCTATCTTGGATCCAGCGGCTTGAGATTGCAATTGATAGTGCTCAGGGTCTTTGGTTTCTGCATACATATGCAGAAGGCTGCATTGTTCACCGCGATGTCAAGGTCTGTCTCGGACTAAACTTATGCATATCCAAATTCTACTTCTTGTTTGCTATAACATTTTTCATTTTCCTTTTGCAGCCTACAAACATCCTCCTAGGACCAAATTTCGAAGCGAAGCTGTCAGATTTTGGATTGTCTAAGGTTATCAACCAGGGTGAAACCCATGTCAGCTCAGAAGTAAGAGGAACATTTGGTTATGTCGACCCTGAGTACCGAAATAATCACCATGTAAATTCATCAGGCGATGTTTATAGCTTTGGAATAGTACTTCTGCAGATTCTATCAGGAAAGAGGGTTATTAATATGAATCTGAAGAATCCAATGCCATTGGATAAAATGGTAAGTACCATAGTTCTTTTTTTTTTTTTTTTTTTTTTGTTTGTTTGTCCATTTTAGTAATTTTTGAAAACTTCTTTGTTAATTCTATTTTTGCTTCCCAGGCAAAATCCATAACCAGAGGAGGCAGCATAATAGAATTTGCAGATCCTAAGCTGAATGGAGAATATTCAGCAGAAGCTTTTGTTCTAGTATTTCAGCTAGCATTGTCATGCACAGCACTTAAGCAACAAAGACCAACAATGGAGCAAGTTGTTGTAAAATTACAACAAGCCCTTGATGTATCAACAAGGGCAAAAGCCTCTACTCCTGAAACTTCACCTGACCGGCTTTCACTTTGTTAATGGGAAATCTGTTGAACTGTTAGATAATTATAAGAATGCTTTTTTACAAACATTCATTGAGCTAAAAAAGTCTAAAACATATGATCCAAAATTATTATTATTTCTATAACTAGAATTCATGTTATTATAACCATGCCAGTTTATACAAAGGAGTGACAACAGCTTTAATCTGCAAGTAGTTGCTAAGGCCATAAATACCCTTTTCTCTGCCTTGACTGCTCATCTTATACCCACCAAAAGGAATTGCAGCATCAAATATATCATAACAGTTTATCCATACGGATCCAACACGTAATGCACGAGTTGAAGTGTTGGCAGTGTCCATGTTCGGAGTAAAAACTCCAGCTGCTAGTCCAAATCGACTTGCATTTGCTCTCTGAGCCACTTCATCTAGGTCCCTATCAAATGAAATTAAAGCATAAATCAGACAGGTTAAAAAGCATAATACATTAACACCTGCAATAATTAATGTATGTTTAATAGCTTACTTGTATTTTAAGATAGTCTGTACTGGGCCAAAGATCTCATCTTGTGCTATCAACATGTTGTCCTGGTTAAGATAAGTATCAGAATTTTATTAATTGCAGTTTTTCCTTCATTGTGTTTGAAGCTGTTAATTGCTGAAACATTAGCAGTAAAAACAGCACCTTAACATTTGAAAAAATAGTTGGTTGAACATAATAGCCCTTAGAGCCGCATCTATCACCTCCAATTTCTAGTGTAGCACCACTTTCAACACCAGATATTATGTATGTAAGTATCTTCTTGAACTGTGTCTCATCAATCTAAAATAAATAGAAAAAAAAAAAAAGAAACAAAAACAAGAACCATTATATTGGATGTGACTAGTATTTGGCATTGTCAATGTAAAGGCATATGCTAGGACATGATTCTCAAATGCAGAAGCAGAAAGCCTTTTTCTAGAGGAAAATAATACAAAACAGAAAATATCAACCCTAAAATTGTTCATTCTAAGAATTAAAAGTTTGACATATATTCTCGAAAATGATCAATTCTTTTTCTTTCTTAACAGATTTTTCATTTCCATTCTGTCTCTCAATTAGTTTTTGTTTGTTTCTGATACTGGTTACCTGAGGACCTTCTTGGACTCCCTTTTCAAAAGGATCTCCAACTACACGTTTTGAAGCACAGATCTTTGATTTCTCTACAAATTCGTCAGAAACGCATTCATGTACAAATGTACGAGACCCAGCACAACATCATTGACCCTGCAAAGGAAGTCATTGTATGACCATTAACTGACACCAAAGTTAAAAAAGAATATTATTCATAAATGACAAATCTAACTTCTCCAATGCTGGAATTTTCAATGCACAAAACCTGGTTAAAGAACAATGCAAAATCTGCAAGCTCCACAGCCTGATCGATATCAGCATCCTCACATATAATAAAAGGAGATTTTCCTCCAAGCTCTAAAGTCACTGACTTGAGGTTGCTCATTGCCGCCATTTCAAGTATTTTCTTACCAGTCTCAGTTGATCCTGTGAAAGCAATCTGTGAAGAAAGTAAAACCCGTTATGGTAATTTGTAATCCCATCTTAATAGGAATAGTTGGGATGAAAAACTACCTGTTTGTTATAAATTTTATGGAATTCAACATTAACTAAACAAGATTATATAATTTGCAAATAATGCTATACTTCAAATTCATTTACACTAAACACGGGTAGTTTTCAGCATTTTTTGCATACAGTGATTTCACTTGCGACTCAGACATGCCCAATTTGAATATTGAATGATTGCAGACACTGTACCTGACGGTTGAATATAATTATGTTACAAATATTTAGCCCTTGGTTGGCGTGAACAAATTACGAATTTCAAGTATAGGATTCACTTGCAAATGATAAAATTTGAAAATGGTTTAGTAATGTTGAAATCCTCAAAAATGAATTTATAAGAGTAAATGAATATTTTTCTTTCATACCAAACATAAAAACATGAATTTCAAATGCATTCCATAAAATTTTGTGGACCTCATTTATAACAAGGAATATTTATAAACAGTGAGACCTTTGTGTGCAAAGATAAGTAGATTGCTGCTTGTAAACTTACCTTGTCAACACCCATATGACTACAAAGAGATGCACCAGCAGTAGGACCAAAGCCAGAAACCACATTTAGAACACCAGGAGGAAGCCAGCCTGTAGTGCAGAATACATTGAGACTGAAGATCGATATATATTCATCAAATTACTTTCTTTCTCGGTATTATCATAAATATCAGGTTTGAACATACTTCATGCAATAATTTTGTCACATAAAGAGCAGAAAGTGGTGTTTGCTCTGCAGTCTTTAGAAAAACTCCATTAGCACATGCTAATGCAGGGCAAATCTTCCAAGCATACATGAGAAAAGGAAAATTCCACGGAATAATTTGTCCTGCAACACCAATAGGTTCGTGCAAGGTTTGCACATGGTATGATCCATCATGAGACCATGAATCTTGTCTGCCCACCCTGGAGTACATGAAGAGAAAATTTCGGGTGCATTTGGCATTATTATCTAGCAACAATTGGAAAACATTAAAGTTTGTTTTCACGGTCAATTGTTCTAACTCATAAAGAGTCAAAGCAGCTAAACAGTACTCTTAAACTGCTATTTCCAACTCTTAAATGGTGTTTTCTTGAAAAAGCAATTTCAATCTCAATGTCAAATAGATTCCCAGAACACTAATACCTTCAGGCTATATTTTGTGAGGCATAATGGATCACAATGTAATGTAATCTAAAACATTTCTAATCTAAACATTGCACTAGGAATAACTTTGATTATATTATATTAAGTTTCATTACAGCTTACCAAATATTAAACTTAATGCATTCATAAATGCAAAAAGACATAAAATGAGCATATAAGAAAATCATTTTTCTTTCACCTACCAGCATAATATCGAATCATATGTTTCGGTACTTCCAACATTAGCAACCTGATCATAAGGTTTTCCGCCGTCCCAAGTTTAAGTGCTGAAACTTTATCTATGTTCTTTTCAATTAAATCTGCAGATCTGTATAGTATGCATGATCTTTCCTGCATATAACAGAAAGCATTAACATTTGGTATCAACAATTCCGCTTAACACAGCAAAAACGAAATGCAGAAAAAATTGTTCTGTACTTTCTTACATAAGGGGCAATTTTTGGCCATGGCCCTTCATCAAACGCCTTGCGGGCAGCAGAGACTGCCCGCTTTATGCCTTCGGCATCACCTTCAGCAACATGCCTAATTACATTCCCTGTTCTTGGATCCAAGCATGTGAACGTCTGCCCGCTTTATGCCTTCAGCATCACCTTCAGCAACATGCCTAATTACATTCCCTGTTCTTGGATCCAAGCATGTGAACGTCTTGCCTACGTAACCAAATGACGGTATAGTTATCAAACAAAAGGTATTGAAATATTGTAAGACTTTACAATGAAAATATCAAAGATTAAGAAACAAGCCTGATGCTGCATCGACGAATTTTCCATCGATTAGAAGCTGATTGTGTTCAATTTTAACATAAGGATTAAATGGTCTCTCAATTGAAGCAGAAGTAGTAAACCTACTGATGACTCTTTCCCAGTTACCAAAAGAAGCAGAAAAAGGGAAAGAAGAGGAAAGTTTTCGAGTGGCCATGATAGTGATGCACTGAATGTTGTTGAAGAGTTGCCATTTGTACAAATTATATAAATGCAGTGTAGAGATATTTTTTCGCTCTTCACTCTCATCTTGCCATTTGGACAATGAAGTTTGAGAAACTGAAATGATCCAGATTTTCTGGACTGCAAAATCAAATCTTTCTTTCTCTGATATTTTCAAAATAAAAAAAAAATAAAAGAAAAGAAAGAAAAAGCGGTCAAGATTTAAATAATTGAGCTTTTCTAGATAAGTGATTGAGTGTATAGAGTTGTGAATATGATTATTGATGCTAGTCTAGTAGTACAAATTTTACATAAATATTATACAAGTTCCTAACTAATTTCTCTTTGGCTCATTTTATTTATTTATTTAGTTTCTGGTTAGTTTATGTACTAACTAAACATCTTCTCGGTCTATAGAGAAATCTTGTGGTTTAAACAACTGGGGCATCTTATAACTAGAAGAACCAGATTCACGAACTTTTTGATGGGTTCCTTTCCTTGTATTTGCAGCAAATTTTGAAGCCAAGATTGTAGCTCCAAGCTGCTGGGCATTCTGTGGATTTTCAATTTTCTCACCGTTCTCATCCTCATAATATTCATACTCTTCCTCAGGTAGCATAATGTAAGAAAGACTCTCTCGCGATGCCAACTCCTTTGCCAGCTTTCTTTTCTGATATCTTCTCCAAACAGCTTGTATCAAGCAAGCAGCCCATGTTCTCCATTGGTGAGAATAGTACCTAAAGGCATGTTGTAGCTTCTTGCTTTGAAGTCTCTTAAATTGTTTCGCGAAAAATGTAAGGTCGTCAGCTTGAAGTGAGAAAGCTTCAACTTCAGAAAGTGCTTTTACAGTCCGAGTTGAAGAAGGCAAGCTTGCAGTAGAATTGGGCATAAGAGCCCATGTAAGTAATTCCTCGCCGCAGAAATCACCGGGTCTAAGGGTGATGGAGTTGAAGAATCCGGTCCTCCCTCCATTAGTTGTTGAGCTTTCTAATTGTCCTCTGATTATAAATAGCATCTCATTTACTGGATCACCCTCTCGAACTATATAGTTTCCCTGAGTACTCAAAGAAGAGACGAGGCGTTCGCATATGGCATCAAGTAGCTGGTCATCCATTTGTGAAAAGAATGGGACCTGTGAAATGAAAGATTGAAAATATGAGATAGAAGAATAATTTTAAAAATTAAAACAGAAAGATAAATAACATACGCGGCGAACTAAGGCCAGACATAAATGTCGCTGAATTTCTCGTCGAAGGTCCAATGGCAGGGACTTCACAATGGATTCTTCATGAACTCCTCTTGTAGCAAGCCATTTGTACTGAACAAAACGTCGAACTCGATCCTGCAAATCTGGAGGTAATTGGCGATGCCTCATCCACTCTTCTGTATCTCTTCGCTTAATCCTCCATTCTTCCACTCTTACCGTCATAGATTGCAAATTAGTCTGCAAGAATGAGAACAAGAAAAAAATTACTCAGAACCAGTGTTTGCAAACCATTTCCATTCATACCAATGATCTCACAGATGAAATAAATTTGCATGCTAAAACAAAAGGTTTTTACTTGGTTATTGTAGCTGTACTGAAAAATGCATTAAATGAATACAAAGAGCCCTTTAACATCATGTGACAATAAGAATGGAATTCAGATGGTAGCATGAAATACCTGCATGTTGCCAATCAACTGTGCGGAGAGAACTAAACCGAGAATGCATGTAATAATGCAGAAGAGATTCTCACCAAGAAATGTGGTGGTCTCCAAAGTCTGTGCATATGAGCTGGGAACAGGACAAAAGTCAGCATGAACAATGAAATCAACAATAAAAGAAAAAATTCACCAGATGCCATGCAATTATCACACAGCCATAGGGATGAAAAACAACTGAATTTGTAGAATCACTACATGGCACTCAATTTGATAAGGATAATATGCAGTGGGTTATTTATGCAAATTACTCTTAGCAACCTTTTGTACCATAATCTGTATTCTTTAAATTAATTGTGTCCCTTTTGCATTTTTAAGCCTTGTGGTTTTTTTGGACTAACATTCTTTCAGAAAAGAAAAGTTAAAAGAAGATCTTGATTTTGCAGGACATATAAAGTTTGCTAACGGAAAACTAAATTCATGCGATTGATCATCAGCTCCACTAATATCACAGAAAGTTGCAGAACTCTTAATTTCCATTTCCATTCATGCAATCTCTTTGTGAAAGATGATCATCATCAATTCTAATTCATAGACAGAAACACTAGATAATTTACAAAGCCTGATTGAGCATATTAGTCCTTGACTCATTACAGTCCCCAATTTTAAGGCCTGACACGGCATCATACATGGACATTGCAATGTACTTCACATGGAGCATGGCTAGAAAATGTGCTTGCTGATTCTAAAGTATTTAGGACATACAATTAATTAACGCCAAACAAATAGATGAATAGAAACATTATAATTATAAGTTCATCAAGATTTAGATAAATGGAGCACGCAATTCACAATTCCACATGGAGGACAAGCTAGAGTAATGAAAAACATAAGGACACTTGTTGAAGCCAATTCCTCATCAAAGAATTTACAGGATTTCAGAGAGATCCAACTAATGGGATATGCTTACAAATGATATGAAAGAAAAACTAATTGAACAAAAGAAAAATAGAAGTACTTCTAATAGGATTTCTGAGCAATAATTTAGCACAATTTTGCCACAAGGCCAATCCAAAGATATAATGCTTTTATGGGACTTTTCTTTTTTTTTTTTTTTTTTCTTTTCTACAAAAAGATGGGTTAGCTTTAAGTTGGAACTATAGTGAAAATCATACCTTAAATTTCTTAAGCCCCACCAGAGACAGTACAAGTACTTCTCAATGAAAGTTGAGGCAGCAACATTATTTGTAAAAGCTTCAGCAAATATTCCAAACTCAAATCTGATATTTGTATCTTGTGGATCACAATTAGCAGGGACACGGGTCACATTCCGCCAATATTGACGTTCGAATTGTCCCAAACTGTTACAATCTAGAAAACTCTCAATGCAACCTATAAGTCCCCCTTTATTCTCCTTTGAACACTCCGATTTCCAGCAGTAAAATTCCCTACTCAAAGACAACAGGTACCATGAAGCTCCCAGTGTCTGCAACAATAGTAAACATCGATAATCATTTAAAATTTTAATAACTAAACAATGAGAGGACACTTAAAAAAGAGGTGACCTGATGCTTACATGACTAGCAAGCATGTAAAGGAGGAGATTATATGCAGCTCCTGCCCAGGCAGTCTTAGCAACAAAACCAGTAGTTTTTACAATGCGTTGATGCAAGGGGAAGATAACAAACATTCTGGGAATATATTGAATAAGAACCATAAGAGAGAGTGTATTGTTGGCATGATCAGCTCTACTATCTCTTGTAGCTGGAATTACTACCCAAATAACAGTCTGCAAAGAAAAAAAATTTACAATCACCTAAAAATCCTGAAACATGATTAATTAGCAATGCTGCAATTCGAAAATAAAAATAAAAATAAAATAAAATAACCTATTGTCATAATCTGTTATTTAATCAATGAACATAAGCATGGACTCCTGAATTCTAAGAAATTGAGCAAATAGACTATGACAAAAATTAAAATAAGGTGAAAAAGAATTAAAGTGAAGGCTAAGAATAGCTTTTATATCTCTTTCATATTCCAATTACAGCAACAAAATCATAATATTCGCAATTGCAGCTTACCTGGGGAAGCGGAAGCGCGGCTGCTAAATCAATAACAAAATCGGACTTAAGATAACGCATGGCGATCTCCTTAGCGTCCATGACGAGTTCGCCCCGCCCAAAAACGCGAGAATTCGGGGCAACAAAAGCCGTACGAAACTTCATGATTATATGCAGCACGAAGAATAAATCAGATATTGATCTAAAATAGGTGATTAAGATAGCGAGATGATTGTCGTTGCTTAAACAGAGGCCGTCGAAATTCGCATAAGGGAGGAAGAAGAAAAGAGGATCGATGAAGAGAGCAATAATAGAGGTTATAAGGAAGACGTAATTCCAATAGGTGACAATGTCGCTGTCCGGATCGAGGATCTGGTACCGCCATAGGATAAGGAGAGGGTGAACTTCAGAAACGGAGTTTGTGACAGAGAGGGATTGGGAAGTGAGTTGTTGGTGGAGACGCCGAAGATGGCGGAACTGCGACTTTGGGTTCTGGATTAATCTATTCATCTTCCATGGCGGAGTCCTGTGGTAAATCGGATTCCGCGGCAAGAGGAAAGAAAGCCAGAGAGAAAAAAAAAAATTTTAAAGGAAAGACATTAACTAATTGAATAAGCAAGAACTGAAAGTTGCTGGGAAAGAGAGAAGGTGGAGAGGTGGTTATGATTTTTCAAGAGATTTTCGCGGGAAATGGGAGAAGAGACGTTGAATACGGAGGGAAGATAGGGAAAGAGCGGGAAAGGCCGAGAAAATTATATTTTGTGCTCCACATATTGGTCAATTTGTTGACTTTCAATTACCAAATAAAATTTTTCTTTTTCTTTTTTTTTTTTGAATTTTCTGATTGAATTATGTAGTTACTGAAAAGAATTTATTAAGGAAAATTTTAAAAAAGAATTGAAATGTGATTTTCTTTTTTGGACAAAGGTGATAGCAAGTAAAATTATCTCAATAATGGAGACTTCAACATTCAAACCTCAAATGCATATGATTTATTTTCACTAATTTAGAAATATGTGATTGTTTTGAATTTGTCATATCATTAGTCGGTTTTAATATTTCTTATTTAGATTTAATAAAATAAAAAAAAGTTTTATATTTTCTCTCACAATTTAAATATCATTTAGACAAAAATAAAAAATTACTCAAAAGATAAATATATACAAGAGACAAAAAAAAAAAAGCTATAATTTTTGGAATCTTTCCCAAAAAAAATTAATCAATTTTATTTTAAAAATTAAAAATTTCAATAACCCCAATTTAAAAATTTATATATTTTTAAAAGAAATAAATGTTTGTACTTTCATTTATAAACAAAGAGAATGAATTAAACCATCAGGAAAGGACAGAAGACCAACCTAACCGCACTTAATTAATTAATTTTATTCATAGAATTTGACATAATATAATATTGGATTCAAAATTGTGAATGAAATACAATTTTTGGAATATAATTTAAATTTTTTTTATAATTTTCATATGTGAATAATTTTGATTTAAATTGAAATAATGTATATTTTTAAGCATAATTCTTCATTTAATCAACATACTTGAAAAAACAAAGTTTGAACTTAATTCTTTGTGTTTAGACATTCATTTCCATTTCCATTTTTAAAAGCCTTATGCTCATCCTCTCGTGTTGTACTATAACCTTTTCTTATTCTGAGCATTATTTTGCAGTTGAAGCTATTTCTTTTTTTCAACCTCTCAAATAGAAATTAAGTATGCTTTTATGAAAGAATGCAGAAAAATAAAATTCAAACTGAATGTACTAATATAGATATCAAAATAAAATTGACAGGAAGCAATCTATTTCAGGGGACTAAATTGAACTTATTTACTTTTATGCTTAATAGTTACATCTTTAAATTGATCACTGCTCAACTCTTCTAATCCCTTCCTCTGCATCGATCTTTCCTTCCAAACTTTGCTTCTTACAATCATAAAAGTAAACCACAAAGATTACCCACTTTAACACAACGCCGAAGCAAATAAAGCCACTCTGCAGTACTGTTCTCATAACTTCACCTCCTCCTGTCTTAAATCCTGCATATAGTAATGATAATCTCAGGGCAACCCTCCAACCAAAGAACACAAGCATTAGAAAAAACCCATAAAGCCTGCTTCCTCTGCTTAGATATGATGAAGCAATTATTGCCACATCGCCTTGTTTCTCTTCTAAAACTGAAATCACAATACCCATATCCCAAATAGCACTCCAATCTATATATTTGATCAGTAAAGATATATAAAGAACCAAAAATGGTACTGTAAAGAAAAAAGCAGTGTATCCAATCAATATGTATGGTAGTAAGGAGACTAATCCAAAGGAAATAAGAGAAGCTAATAGAAGAACATAAATAGATGTGATTAGAGGACCCTTAAGTCTTGTTTCATTGATGAATCTGCTAAACATGGCTTTAAGATTCATAGCCTTCTCCTCTTTGTAGATCAATGATGTTATTTCCACTACAGCAACTGTGTTAAGCAGATCCAAGAAATGTAAGATCCCTAAATAGAACAGAACTAATAGAAGAAACTTGCGAGAAATCTTTCCGATCCATTTTTCGAAATTTAGAAGTGCTTCATAGCTGTATTCGAAGTTGCCATAAGGATTATCAGGAGTAATAGTTTCTTGTATGATATATCTTGTTTCAATGATGGTTTTCTGGAAGATAATTTCATACACACTTGAAAAGCAAAATAGAGGGAGAGAGGTAAGGAAAGCAAAGATGATGAAATTGGGATTTTTGAAAGGGATTCTTAGAGATTCTTTGATTATGCCAAAGAACCCTAGTTTTCCTTCCCTTACAATTTGGGAGTTTTCCATCTTCCCCTTTGGAATCTTGAAATCTTTGGTTGATTTAAGAATGAGGATATATTTTGTTCAATGGTTTTAGTCTTTGTGGAAGTTGACTTGTGTTTTTACTCCACACAGCAAGGTCAATGATAATAGAAGAAATTTCTTTGATTTTATCCATCCTTTGAGCCCCACCGTTGACTCTTGATTGATTTGCTTATTGTTAATGAAGTCATCGTTTTGATGCATAGCAGAACGTTCTCTTTAGGACCACACAAAAACCAATTCCACCGGTATAAACGCTAAACACTGGTTAAAAAATTATTATCGAAGACAGCCTTGACTGTGAAAGGCATCATTAAAGCATTTAGCATGTCAAATTAACAAAACTTTTCCTTTGCTTTTGCTCTTGTTCTTGGACAGATTCACATAGATAATCCCCTTGTTGGGATTAAGGCTTACTCGAGTAGATTCGGACATTTGTTGTACATGAGAGTGCGGGCACATTCGCAATTTTTAATCAATATTGAAAATAGACCCATTATGTTATTTGTCTTTCTTTTTTCTTGGAACTACAAAGCCTGACTATAAAATTTACCAAATTTTTCTTAAATTTGGAACATAAATAGGAAAAGCATAGACATGCCTGGTTATATAATAATTAGCCAAAAAAGATCAAGCACCAAAAGAACAGTAATTAAAAGAAATTATAAAGTTTACAATCTAAAATTTTCCATTCTCAACATCAGGTTTCTTCTCAAGAAACCTCTTTTTACAATCATAAAAGTAAACTGTAAAAGCTACCCCCTTCACTACATTCCCCAAGCAAAGCAAGCAAACTTCCCCAGTTGTGATCATAACGAAACTTCTCTCAACCCAGCCTGCTTGGAAACACAATAATTTTAAACCAATCTTCCAAACAAAAAACACAAGCATTAACAGAAATCCGCAATTCCGGTTGCCTCTGCTGATATAAGCTGAGACTCCAAATGCTATATATCCATGTTTCCCTGCCAAAATTGAAATCACCATACCCATGTTCCATATAGCACTCCACTCCACTCCACACATTTTTTGAACAAAGAAATAAAAGCCAGCACAAACCATGCCTTAAATACGCTCACTGACGTCAAAATTTGTACTGAAAACTATACTAACCCAATCACAGTAAGAGAAGCTAATATAAACGAATAAATTGATGTAATTAAAGGTCCTGTAAAACCCACCTTTTGAAAAGGTCTGCATAAAGTTTCCTTGAGATTATTATTTTCTGTTTCTTGTTCTGTATAAATCACTGACGCCAAAGAAACTGTAGTGATAGAGTTGAAGAGGTCTAGGAAATCACAAATTGATAGAAACAGAAAACCTGATGAGAGATATGATAAAAAGACATGTTCTTTTAGTTGCTGGATGTTAGTGTTTGAAAGGAAAAGAAAGAAATATATCTGCTAAAAAGTGATGTTTAAAGAAGAGTATGAAGGAGAAAGAAGACAAATTGATATTATTTAGTTCAAACTGTGAATTTATACATAATAAAATAACAAACTTATCTACTCTATTGTCACTGCATATCAGAAGATAAAAACTAACTGAGAAAATAATGCTAAAAATTAGGAGAATAAAATATTTGGTATTGACTTCTTTTGCTGGAAACTAAAATGCCAATGCTTCAACACTCCTCCTTGGCATTTTGGTGATAAACACCTATCTTACGTCTCAGAACTTCAAATCTTTCCTTAGGCAATGATTTTCTGAAAATATCCGCTAACTGGTCTTCCGATGAACAATGAACAAGTAACA